>NW_023425468.1:0-122500 GCF_014108245.1 Pipistrellus kuhlii
GTGTCCATCTCCTATCCCAGCCGGTGGCTGCTGCCGGGGTTCTTGTCCCAGCTTTGCACAGGGTTCGGCCATCTGGAGAAAGCGGCTGTGCGTAGATTCAAGAAGGAGTCCAAGGACGAAAGAGAATGTTGAAAGGCATTGGGGGGGTCAGAGGAGCTTCCGCTAAAGGAGCTAAAGACTCTCTCCTGGTCTCAGGACCCCTTGCTTTTTATCAGCACCATGTGTCCTAAGGCAAGGTGGAGATAAGAGGCTTCGGAGGGCAGGGTTTACAGAAGCCTTGTCAGATGCGGGAAGAGCCCACAGCTGTTCCGGTGTCTGGCCAACAGGGGGCAGTAACGTGCAGATGGAGATGCCCAGAGCTGTCTGACAGCAGACAGCCGTCCTATTCAGGTTTGGGGGAAGTGCCGTAGCCGTTCTAACAGGGAATTACATGGGTGGCTCGGCCCTTGTTGAGCCCCCCAAGCTTCACCCACCTTTGGATGAAACCCTTGGAATGATGACACGCTGGGATCGGCTCCCGGCCAGCTGCAAAGTGGGGGGCCGACGTGGGGCCGGCATGAGGAGCTGGCCATTAGTGACACGAGAGGGTTTACGAACGGGGATGCCACCAGCAGCGCCTGTGCTGACGTGTGGGCAGCGGCCGGCCGGGCAGGGGCCCCGGGGTGCCGGGGGGCACCCTGCTGCAGGGCCTCGAGGGAACGGCTGGGGGTGGGGGCCTGGGAGGGGGCGGACGCGGCAGAGGCTGGGGGAGTGAGCCGTCGCGGTGGGGGAGTGAGGTGTTCCTGTCACACGGGGTGCACAGCCGGCGGCCGGGGTCCGCCTGCCTTGGAGGGCAGGCAGGGGAGGGGCGGCGGCCGTGTCCGAGCCCCAGGGCGGGGTGCCGGACGCCCCAGAAGGGGCTCCAGCAGCCGTCTCCCCGTCAGCAAGGCTCTCGTCCGGGTGAGGTCCTCGGTCGGCTGTCTGTTCGCTTGGTCCTTGAGAAGCTGGGCAGACTACTTCCTTCTTTAAGAAAAAAAAAAAAAGACATGGGTTTGTTTTGTTTTGTTTTGTTTTTTAAATATATTTCATTGCTTTTTTTTTACAGAGAGGAAGAGAGAGGGATAGAGAGCTAGAAACATCGATGAGAGAGAGTCATCGACCAGCTGCCTCCTGCAGACCTCCTCCTGGGGATGTGCCCACAACCAAGGTCCATGCCCTGGACCGGAACCGAACCCGGGACCCTTCAGTCCGCAGGCCCGCGCTCTACCCACTGAGCCACACCGGTTTCGGCTGTCTGTCTCTCCTGACGAGGGCGGCAGCGGGTGTGTGTGTGTGTGTGTGTGTGTGTGTGTGTGTGTGTTAAAGACAGGCTTGTGTGAGGCAGGAAGGGGGAGGAGACAGAATGACAGCCCACGGGCCTCTGCTAATTGGAGGGTGGCTGCCCGGATGCTGACTTCAAAAGTGGGTGGCTTTCCGCCCTGGGGTGGCCCTGCCACCAGCCGACCAGCCGGCCAGACCCGGACATAGCCCCCCGGATGCTCACAGTAGGCCCGCAGCCCGCTGTGCATGTCCCCTCGGGCGCCTGGCTGGCTGAGCCCCGTGCCCGGCTCTTTGGCAACTCTGTCCCCGTGCCCCCCAGCATCAGGCCTGGTCCTCCTTCCTGGCCTTCTCGCAGCATCCCCTCCACCGGTCTCCATAGCAACAGCAGGGCAGCACCAAGCCCCTCGGCCAGGCCCTGCTCCCCCCCCCATCCCCCCGCAGCTCCTTCTCCCTCCCTCCCTCCCCTCTCCCTTCCTAACCTCCCGTGTCTTCTGCTCTAATACTCACCCCAGGTTCTTAAGCAGACTGCCGCCCGGCGGGCCCAGGTGTGTCTGCAAACTTAGTTTGCACCCGTGGCCCCTGCGAGGCGCCAGGCCGCACGCGAGAAGCAGGTAACGGGAGGGACGGACAGACAGGGGTCCCCGGAGCCCACAGCTCCCGGGGGCTGCTCGCACCCGGACACAGACAGCCCTGCCCCGTGCTGAGCACCTGCAGGTCCCCGCCTGCTCGCCCGCAGAGGCTGGGGGACCCCGTCACCCCTGGGGCGGCCCCCCCAGGCCTCCAGGGCCCACACTTGCTCTGTGGGTGAAGCCAGGGCCGGCCCGCGGCCCCCCTGGGCCTGCTCGGTCCCCGAGAACCCCCCCGGACGTGAGGGGAGGGGGGCGGTTAAGGGCGGGGAGTCTGCCCGGCCCCCCGCATCCTGCAGGGCCAGGCCGTGGGTGTCCTTCCGGACGGACGGGGACTGAGCCCAGAGAGGGCGGTGCACTTGTCCAGAGTCACACAGCACAGCACAGCGGGGCGGGGCCAGGCGGGTGGGGTCCGGTCCCCCGACGCCCCCAGGAGGCTGGGGCAGGACCGGCCGGCTGGATGCCCGCCTGCCGGCGCTCACCACTGCCCCCTCCCTCCCCGCCAGCTCCCTGACTGACGGGCACACGGTCTCCAAAGAGTCCCTCAGCCACACGCTCGATCTCGCGTCCCCGGAGAAGGCGAACGATGCTCAGCCGAACTCGACCCCGAGCTCGAACCCCGCAGGTGAGCCGGGCGCCAGGGCGGGCGAGGCAGCCGGATGCAGAGCCCCAGGGCGGTGCTCGGGGTGTGAGGACAGGGAGCCCCAGGGAGGGCTGAGGCCCAAGAGGCAGCGCCCTGGCACTGCCAGGGGGCACTGGGGCGAGGGCCAGGCCGCGGGCAGGGCTGGCTCCAGCTGCTGAGTCACCTGCTCCCTCCCTGGCCTTCTCGTCGGATCATCGCATCTTTATTGGCTTTTACTGGTGCATGATGACTTTCTTTTTCCAATATATTTTATTGAGTAATTTTACAGAGAGGAAGGGAGAGGGATAGAGAGCTAGAAACACCGATGAGAGAGAAACATCGGCCAGCTGCCTCCTGCACGCCCCCCGCTGGGGATGTGCCCGCAACCAAGGTCCATGCCCTTGACCGGAATCGAACCCGGGACCCTTCGGTCTGCAGGCCGACGCTCTATCCACTGAGCCACACTGGCTTCGGCTGCACGATGGCTTTGTAGCCACGGTGGGAGCTTAGGGAAGGGGAGCTGGGAGGCCCGGGGTCACTGCCTCTGCTCCCCCCCCGCCCCCCCCCCCACAGGTCGCCCCGGTCGCCCGCCTGCCACCTGGGGGTCGGGGACGAGAGCGCCCCCTGGTGCCAGGTCTCCCGCTGTGAATTTCCCAGCATCCCTCAGCCGCCCCCGCTCCCTGGGGTGGGCGCTGCGTGGCAGGCAGCGTGGACACTGGCCGTGAGCCATGTAGCACGCCCTGCGATCTGTGTGCACCTGTCAGGGCCTCGTGTTTAGACAAGGCTGGGCTTAAGGGGGGGTGGGGGCGGTGGCCAGCTGGGAGGGTCTCCCCGCGGAGCAGGAGGATGGGGCCGCATCCCAAACCTCTGCCCTCGGGGCTCCAAGGGCCAGCCTGGCGGGGACAGGACAGCGGGACCCTGTGCTCTGCCAGGGCCCGGCGGCCGGAGGGAGGGGGCGGGCACAGGCCCCTCCCCGTTGTCATGAGGAGCCTGGGCACGGGGGGGGGGGGCATGAGACCACGCCCCCTCCCCCCCTCAGCCAGCAGACAGGCTGAGGGGTAGCTTCCGAGGTGGGTGCACCTGTCACGCCCACCCACCCCCCCCCAGAGCTCAGGAAGGCGCTGGGCCCAGGAGGACCGGCTGGTTTGGGGGGGGGGGGTTGTTAGGCGGGAGGAGGCCTCCCTCGTCCCCTCCCAGGCCCGGGCACCTCCGGACTGGCCGTCCCCTCTGGCAGGCCCGCCTGCGGGCTGCTGGCTCCTCCCGGCACTGGGTGCCGGGGCACGGGGC
This sequence comes from Pipistrellus kuhlii, assembly GCF_014108245.1. Classification (NCBI taxonomy): domain Eukaryota; kingdom Metazoa; phylum Chordata; class Mammalia; order Chiroptera; family Vespertilionidae; genus Pipistrellus; species Pipistrellus kuhlii. The sequence goes on from NW_023425468.1 coordinate 3,835, forward strand.
CTGGCACACGGGAGGCCTGGCGCGCCCGTGGCGGCAGGAAGGGGGCCCCAGTGGGGGAGCTCAGCGCCCCCTGGGCCCCCGAGAAGCGTGGGGGGGCCCGGAGCCCCCCGGCCGCCCTGCAGCAGTGGAGGGTGGTGGGTGAGGGGGTGGGGGTGGGGGTGCTCTGTATCGGTCTCCCCGGATGGGGGCCCGAGCTCAGGGGCCTGGGGTTTCTCAGCGCGGGCAGCTCCCCAAGGGGGCTCCTCGTGGCCTCCCTGCCTCTGGGGGACCCCCAGGCCCTGCCTGACAATGGCAGGCTCTGGGTCGGGGCCTCGGGGAGCCTCGCCCTCAGCACGCAGGCCCCCGGGACTTTGAGGGCCTCCCCAGTTTAAGGGTCCTGAGTCTGGCCCCAGGTGGTCCCTCTCCCCAGAGCAGCCCCCGAGATCGAGCCCCAGAGCGTCTGGGATCACACACACACTCACACACACAACACACACACACACACACACACAGGCAGGCCTGTGCTAGGATCTCTCTCTTTCTCTCTCTCTCTCTCACACACACATACACACACACACACACAGGCAGGCCTGTGCTAGGATCTGACACACACACACGTGCATACACACATACACACACACACACACACACACACAGGCAGCCCTGTGCTAGGACTCTCTCTCTCCTCTCTCTCTCTCCTCTCCACACACACACACGACTACATACACACAGGCAGGCCGGTGCTAGGATCTCTCTCTCTCTCTCGCTCACACACAACACACCACACACAACTCACACCACACACCACAACGACAACAACACTCACACACACACACACACACACACAGGCAGGCCTGTGCTAGGATCTCTCTCTCTCTCTCTCTCTCACACACACACACACACACACACACACACACGGCAGGCCTGTGCTAGGGGATCCCTCTCTTCTCATCTCTGCGCGCCTCTCTCCACCTACACAGTCACACCTACACCACAACCAACACACACAGGCAGGCCTGTGCTAGGATCTCCATTCTCTCTCTCTCACACACACACACACACACACAGGCAGGCCTGTGCTAGGATCTGACACACACACACGTGCATACACACATACACACACATGCACACACGCGCGCGCGCGCACACACACACACACACACACAGGCAGCCCTGTGCTAGGATCGCTCCGATAAACACACACACACACACAGGCAGCCCTGTGCTAGGATCTCTCCGCTCTGCTCGCCACACACACACCACAACACCAAACATGCACACGCACCACCGCTACACGCACACGCACACCAGCGCAAGCCCTGTGGCTAGGATCGCGCCTCTCACACACACCACGGCACACACCACACCGCACACGAACGACACGCACGCAGGCAGCCCTGTGCCAGGATCTCTCTATCATGCACACGCACATGCACACAGGCAGCCCTGTGCTAGGATCTCTCCCTCCCTCTCTCTCACACACACACACACACACATGCACACGCACATGCACACGCACGCGCACACAGGCAGCCCTGTGCTAGGATCTCTCTCTCACACACACACGCACACACACACGCACACACACACGCATGCAGGCAGCCCTGTGCTAGGATCTCTCTATCACACACGCGCGCGCACACACACACACACGCACACGCACGCAGGCAGCCTGTGCCGGTGGCCGGGGCACATTCCCCTCCAGGCCGCCCGGCCCAGCAGAGCCCGGCTGGACTGGGCGGGAGGGGGCCCTGGCCGTCTGCGGCCTCTCCAGCCGCCCCGTCCGTCTCCCGTCTCCCAGCCCCCCCACCCCTGGGAGCCGGCCCGGGCCCGCCGCCCAGTGAGGTGAGGGACAGGGACGCACGGCCAGCTCTGCCTGCTGCCACCTTCCAGACGCCAAACTGCGCTTCAAGGGCACGGGGCTGGGGGCTGCTCCGGGGAGGGGACGGGCAGGGGGGAAAGGCCTTCGGGATGGGCAGGGGGCCGTCCTGTCCCCCAGCCCCCCCTCCCCCTCCCCCCGAGAAGCCAGAGAGAGTGGGCCCTTGGGAGAGACCTTTTCCTATCAGGACGTCCAGTTCTGGCCGGTCACACGCTGGGCCCGGGCGCTGGATGCAGGGCAGAGGGCAGGAGGCCATGGCCGCAGCCCAGGCGCCTGGGGGGGGGGGTGCGGGCAGTGGAGAGAGCTCGCGAGGTCCCCGGGCCTGGGGGGCGGGGCGGGCACGCCGTCGGGGGGCGGGGATGCAGGCGGAGCTGGGTCTCAGGCAGCTGCCACTGGGCCCAGGCGTCCAGATTCTCCGCGGGGGTCCTCCCCTGCCTGTCCCTCAGGATGTCCAGCTGTGCACACAGTGTGGGCGCCCTCCTCGGCCCCCCGCAGGCTCCGGCCGGGCACCCGCCTCCCTCCCCTGCCGGCTCCGTCCTCACCAGCGGCGGGGCCGGCTCGACTCCCCCCCGGGGGTCCGGGCCCGGGTGGTAGATTAAATAACGAAGGCAGCCGGAGACCGGGATGGCAGGGCACACACAGGCTTTATTGGAGAGAAGGGTACCCCAGCCGGCTGCTTCCAGAGAGAGAGAGAGAGAGAGAGAGAGAGAGGAGAGAGAGCGAGGGCCCGGGTACAAGCACCTTGAAGGATAGGGGATGGGCCAAAACCAGTGTGGCTCAGCGGATAGAGCATCGGCCTGCGGATGAAGGGTCCCGGGTTCGATTCCGGTCAAGGGCATGTATGTACCTTGGTTGTGGGCACATCCCCAGTAGGGGGCGTGCGGAGGCAGCTGGTCAATGACTCTCTCTCATGGATGTTTCTAGCTCTCTCTCTCCCTTCCTCTCCGTAAAAAAATCAATAATATATATATATTTTTTTTTTTTAAAGGATGGGGGCGGGGCTTAGGGCACTCAGCACACGCTGATGGGTATTTAGGAACCTAGGGGCTTAGGAATCGGGGGTTGGGGTGTTTGGCAGGTGCTGATGGGTGACTCAGAGCTCAGGTATGTCTGGCCGCAGGTGGGGGCGTTTACGCCTGTCCATCAACTGGAGCAGTGTTTCCCAAACATTTTTTTAAAAAATTTAATCTATTTTATTGATTGTTCACAGAGAGGAAGAGAGAGGGATAGAGACAGAAACATCGATGAGAGAGAATCATCCATCAGCTGCCTCTTGCACACCCCCTACTGGGGATGTGCCCGCAACCAAGGCACATGCCCTTGACCGGAATCGAACCCGGGACCTTTCAGTCCGCAGGCCGACGCTCTATCCACGGAGCCACACCGGTGCTGGCTTCCCCCCCCCCCCCCCCGCCCCAAACGTTTGACACATGTGTACTCCTTCTATTATTTTCGTAACGCTGAGCACCCCCCGTACTCATGAGGACGCAGAATCAGGCGCAGCTAAGCTCGGGGCAGTGGGCAGTGCGTATCCCCACCAGACTCGTCCTGCACCCCTGGGGGCACGCGCTCCGCACTCTGGGGAACCCTGGGCTGGAGGGAGGGAGGGCCCATCGCTGGGTGAGGTCGGAAAGCTGAACGCTGGCCCATCCGGCGGAATCCGGCTGGGGATGCGGACCCAGGCGGGGGGCGGGGGGCGGGGGGCGGGGGGCGGGCTCCGCCCAGGGTCACTGCTCAGCGGCCAGAACTCGGCGTCCTGACCCCCCGGGGAGCAGCTGGGAGGCCGGCAGCTGGGGGACCCCGGAGGCCACAGCCTGGGAGGCCGGTACAGCCCGTTCCACCGTCAAGGTCCAGACAGACAGACAGACAGACTGTCCCGGCCAGGCCGGCCTTGTCCTCTGTCCGTCCTCCCGGGAGAGCCGGTCCGAGTGGCCGGAGGAGGATGATCTCTGAGCACGTAACACATCTGGCCGCTCTGTGTCGATCCTAGAGAATAAAAGACGAGCTGAAACCGGTGTGGCTCAGTGGATAGAGCGTCGGCCTTCGGACTCAAGGGTCCCGGGTTCGATTCCGGTCAAGGGCATGGACCTTGGTTGCGGGCACATCCCCAGTGGGGGGGGGGTGTGCAGGAGGCAGCTGATGGATGTTTCTCTCTCATCGATGTTTCTAACTCTCTATCCCTCTCCCTTCCTCTCTGTGAAAAATCAATAAAATGTATTTTAAAACATAAAATAAAAAAGAAGGGAGACGCCTTGAGATGTGTCCACCAGTTAAAAAAAAAAAAAAAAAAGAAAGAAAGAAAAGAAAGAGAAAGAAAATGGGCCCCTAACCTGTTTGGCTCAGTGGCTAGAGCGTCGGCCTTTGGACTCTAGAGTCCCGGGTTCGATTCCGGCCAAGGGCATGTGCCTGGGTTGCGGGCACAGCCCCAGTGGCGGGTGTGCAGGAGGCAGCTGATGGATGTTTCTCTCTCACCGACGTTTCTAACTCTCTATCCCTCTCCCTTCCTCTCTGTGAAAAATCAATAAAAATATATATTTTAAAAAAAAGAATAAAAGGCTAATAGGCACATGGTCCCCTCTGTGAGACGTGTGTCCCCATCCTGAGGGGCCAGGCCTTTCCCATAGGGCTCAGCGACCAGCCCGCTCCCCCCCGCCCTCCGGCCACGAGGGTCTTCTCGCTGCCCGGCCACCTTTCCCCCAGGGCCCAGGGCCCAGCTGCATGCCATGCCGCTGGCACAATGGGCGACTGATGAGGCAGGCCTGGCAGCAGCAGGAGAGGGGGAGGGAGAGAGCGCACACAGGGCCTCGTGGGAAAGCCCCACCTCGCTGCCCTCGTGGCTCCCACGCCCACGGGAGCCTGGGCGGCGGAGTGGTCGCCTGCCAGAGCTCAGGGCAGTGGGGCCTCCGGGCGGGCAGGACGGGCGTCAGGCAGCCTGGGAGGACCAAGGGGGAGTCCACGGCCTAGTCCCCGGACCCGCGGTCCTGCCGTCCGTCCAGCCCTCCTGGGTGAGGCTCGCGTGTCCTTCCCCGCAGGCTCCTGACCTCTGCCCCGACCCCTGACCTCTCAGGACCCGGGAGCCACGGGCTCTGCCTTCAGGACGGAAGGAATGACACGGAGCTCCGTCCGGAACGCCTGTCAGATGTACACGGAGCGGCCAGATGGCGACGATCTCTGAGCACAGAATCATCCGGCCGCTCCGTGTGTGTCCTACAGAATAAAAGGCTCATGTGCTCATGGTCCCCTCGACCGGGAGTTCGACCGGCAGGCAGGCCGGCCCACCGCCCCTGTCCCCTCCCCCTGGCCAGGCTGGCCGGACCCCACCCATGCACGAATGCATGCACCTGGCCTCTAATGCTCTAATATTTATATATATATACACGGAGTGGCCAGATTGGGGTGCTCTCTGGACCCACCATCGTCTGGCCGCTCAGTGTGTGTATACACAGTAGAGGCCCGGTGCATGCATTCGTGCATGGGTGCGGTCCGGCCAGCCTGGCCAGGGGGAGGGGACGTGGGCGGTGGGCCGGTCTGCCTGCTGGCCGGACTCCCGGTCGAGGGGACCATGTGCATATGAGCCTTTTATTCTATAGGACAGACACGGAGTGGCCAGGTGATTGTGCGTCCAAAGATCATCATCATCTGGCTGCTCCGTGTAAATGGCCTCTTGTGACCCGTGAAGCCAGCTGTGAGGACCTGCCCTCCTGGGAGCCCAGGGGTGGCTGGGGCTGGCTCTGAGTGTCGGGGGAAGTGGGTGAATGGAGAGGGCAGGCCGTGGCGCCCTGCCCACACCCCCCATCGCGAGGGAGACGCACACCACGCAAGGCCAACACGCAGGCTTTTTTTTTATTTTTTTATGTATTTCTTTATTGATGTCAGAGAGGAAGGGAGAAGGAGAGGGAGAGAGAAACATCCACGATGAGAGAGAATCCTGGATCGGCTGCCTCCTGCTCGTCTCCCTACTGGGAATCGAGCCCGCAACCCAGTCATGTGCCCCTGACCGGAATCGAACCCGGGACCCCTCCGTCCGCAGGCCGACGCTCTATCCACTGAGCCACACCGGCCGGGGCCCTCCCCCCCTTCGGATGAGAAGAGAGCAAGGGCCTCAGAATGGAACCCGTCGCCCCCCGCGCGCGTGTGTTTCTGTCGGACGGACGGACGGACGCACGCACGCACGCACGCCCTGAACGTGTGGCGGCCTGCAGGGGCGGGCACAGGAGGGCCAGCCCCTCGCACAGCCCGTCCCTCTCACCCGCTCTGGCTCCTCTGGCTCACAGGGCGGTGCCGCGTGGTGGTTTTTAAAAAAGATGGCCAGTGAGCGGGAACCGGTGTGGCTCAGTGGATAGCGCGCCGGCCTGCGGACTGAAGGGCCCCGGGTTCGATTCCGGTCAAGGGCGTGGACCTTGGTTGCGGGCACATCCCCGGTGGGGGGCGTGCAGGAGGCAGCTGGTCGATGTCTCTCTCTCATCGGTATTTCTAGCTCTCTCTCCCTCTCCCTTCCTCTCTGTAAAAACTCAGTAAGATCTATTTTCCGCACACATGCACACAGAAAGACAGACGGCCGGCGAGAACGCGACAGACTCCTGCTGAGAAAAGCCTCCGTAGCTGGTGGGCGGGTCCAGGCCGCCTCCCTCCAGCCGCCCCCCGAGGCCCCAGCCTCCTCCCCAGGCAGCCCCCCAGCCTGCAGCCCCAGGGCCAGGCCCGGCGGCGTCGGGGCGGCGGGGCCGGGGCCCAGCTGTGCTCTCCCCGCAGAGGCGGCGCTGTGGACCACGCGGGCCGACGGGCGCGTCCGCCTGCGCCTGGAGCCCGGCCGGCCGCAGGAGCAGCAGCAGCGCGCGGCCACGGTGCACCAGATGTTCCGCCGCGCCCTGGCCCGCTACGGCCAGCTGCCCGCGCTGGGCTACAAGCGCCGCGGCCGCTGGGAGCGCCTCACCTACGCCCAGTACTACCTGCAGGCCCGGCGCGCCGCCAAGGGCTTCCTGAAGGTGAGGCCCGGGGACCGGACCCCCCCGCACCCGCCCCCCAGCCCCCCTTCCCCGACCCCCCGCCCCCCGACCCTAACCCCCTTCCCCGACCCCCCGCCCCCCGCCCCCAACCCCCTTCCCCGACCCCCCCGCCCCGACCCCCAACCCCCCTTCCCCACCCCCCGCCCCCCCCCCAACCTCCCCTTCCCCCGACCCCCCCCGCTCCCCCGACCCCCGCCCCGGCCCCCCCGGCCCCCCGCCCCCTCCCCCCAGCCTCCCCCACCCCCCCCCAGCCTCCCCCGACCGCCCCCCAGCCTCGCCCCCACCCCCCCCCCCGCCCCGCCCCCCCGCCCCCCCCACCCCACCGGCCCCCCCCCCCGCCCCCCCGCCCACCCCCCCACCCCGCCCGCCTCCCCGGCCCCGCTCCCCCAGCCTCCCCCCGACGGCCCCCCGCCCCCCCCCCCGCCCCCCCCGCCGCGCCCCCACCCCTCCCCCCGGCCTCCCCCCGCCCCCGCCGCCCCCCCCCCGGCCACCCCCCGACCCGCCTCCCCCCGGCCTCTCCCGCCCCCCCCACCTCCCCTCCCCCCGCCTCCCCCCGGCCTCCCCCCGACGGCCCCCCGGCCTCCCCCCGGCCTCCCCCCGGCCTCCCCCCGGCCTCCCCCCAGCCTCCCCCCAGCCTCCCCCCCAGCCCCTCCCCCCAGCCTCCCCCCGACGGCCCCCCGGCCTCCCCGGCCCCCCCCAGCCTCCCCCCGATGCCCCCCCCTCCCTCACCACCGACCCCCCCCCCGCCGCCCCCCGGCCTCCCCCCGGCACCCCCCGAAGGCCCCCCGCCTCCCCCCCGACGGCCCCCCTGCTCCCCCAGCCTCCCCCCGACGGCCCCCGGCCTCCCCCGGCCTCCCGGCCTCCACCCGGCCTCCCCCCGACGGCCCCCCGCGTCCTCCCCCCGCCCCCCCGCCGCGGCCCCCCTGCCTCCCCCTGGCCACCCCCCCGACCTCCCCCGGCCCTCCCCTCCACCATTCTCCCCCTCCCCCCGACGGCCCCCCCCCAGCCTCCCCCCGACGGCCCCCCCCGGCCTCCCCCCGGCCTCCTCCCCCCGACAGCCCCCGGCCTCCCCCCGGCCTCCCCCGGCCTCCCCCGGCCTCCCCCCGACGGCCCCCGGCCTCCCCCCGGCCTCCCCCCGGCCTCCCCCCATGGCTGCCAGCCGGGCCCACCCCGGGTGGCCCGTGCACCGCGCCCTCCCAGCCCAGGCACCTCATAGGGACACTCCAGCCGAGGGCCAGGGGGCGGGTGCCGGGCTGAGGGCAGCAGGGGCCTGGGGGGTGGGGGGCAGAACTGCTCCGTCCGCAGGTAGTCTGGGCTCTGAGGTCTCAGAGAGGCCCTTCCCGCCGTCTGACCGGCTCTGTCTGTCCGTCCGCCTGCAGCTGGGCCTGGAGCGCGCGCACAGTGTGGCCATCCTCGGCTTCAACTCCCCCGAGTGGTTCTTCTCGGCGGTGGGCACGGTGTTCGCAGGGTGAGCGGCGGGCGGGGAGGGGAGAGGCCCCACCCCTCCCACACACCCCACGTCTCCCCGGGGCCCCTCGGCCTGGGCAGCTGTGAGGGTGCCTGTGGGAGCCCTGCCTGTCTGGCCCTGGAGCCCGTGGGGCTGGGGCTGGGGCTGGGCTGGGGCTGGGACTGGGGCTGGGGCTGGGCTGGGGCTGGGGCTGGGGCTGGGGCTGGGCTGGGGCTGGGCTGGGGCTGGGCTGGGGCTGGACTGGGGCTGGGACTGGGGCTGGGCTGGGGCTGGGGCTGGGCTGGGGCTGGGGCTGGGGCTGGGCTGGGGCTGGGGCTGGGCTGGGGCTGGGCTGGTGCTGGGGCTGGGGCTGGGGGCTGGGGCTGGGGCTGGGGCTGGGCTGGGGCTGGGGCTGGGCTGGGGCTGGGCTGGGGCTGGGCTGGGGCTGGGGCTGGGGCTGGGGCTGGGCTGGGGCTGGGGCTGGGGCTGGGGCTGGGCTGGGGCTGGGCTGGGGCTGGGGCTGGGGCTGGGGCTGGGCTGGGGCTGGGGCTGGGCTGGGGCTGGGCTGGGGCTGGGCTGGGGCTGGGGCTGGGGCTGGGGCTGGGCTGGGGCTGGGGCTGGGGCTGGGGCTGGGGGCTGGGGCTGGGGCTGGGGCTGGGCTGGGGCTGGGCTGGGGCTGGGCTGGGGCTGGGCTGGGGCTGGGGCTGGGGCTGGGGCTGGGGCGGGGCTGGGGCTGGGCTGGGGCTGGGGCTGGGATGAGGCTGGGGCTGGGGCTGGGGCTGGGATGAGGCTGGGGCTGGGATGAGGCTGGGGCTGGGGATGAGGCTGGGGCTGGGGCTGGGGCTGGGGCTGGGCTGGGGCTGGGGCTGGGCTGGGGCTGGGCTGGGCTGGGGCTGGGGCTGGGGCTGGGGCTGGGGCTGGGGCTGGGGATGGGGCTGGGCTGGGGCTGGGCTGGGGCTGGGGCTGGGGCTGGGGCTGAGGCTGGGGCTGGGGATGGGGCTGGGCTGGGGCTGGGGCTGGGGATGGGGCTGGGCTGGGGCTGGGCTGGGGCTGGGGCTGGGGCTGGGGCTGGGCTGGGGCTGGGGCTGGGCTGGGGCTGGGCTGGGGCTGGGCAGGGGCTGGGCTGGGCCGGGTGGAGGGTCACAGGCTCGGTTCCTGCAGGGGCATCGTCACCGGCATCTACACCACCAGCTCGCCTGAGGCCTGCTGCTACATCGCCCGGGACTGCCGCGCCAACATCATCGTGGTGGACGCCCAGAAGCAGCTGGAGAAGATCTTGAAGGTTTGGGGGGGGGGGGGACAGGGAAGGGGGAGCCATGGGGCTGGAGACGGGGGTCCTCAGGGACCTCTAGCCTGCAGGGAACTTCCCACCCCCCTTGCAGAGTCCCTTTTGTTGTGGGGTCAAACCCTGGGTTCACAATAAGACCAGCGGAGGCTGATGATTGATTAAAAAAAGCAGGCAAGGGTTTGTTGAAAAACTGGCCAGGACAGCCGCGGGAGCACCACACGCAGGGGGAGTCCACACGCACGACTGCACTGATCCAGGTGTAGGCAGTCCTTGTAAAGGTCCAAACCACAGGCACTTTCCTTTTTTTATTTTTTATTTTTTTTAATACATTTTATTGATTTTTCACAGAGAGGAAGGGGGAGAGAGAGGCGCCGTGGGCCGGAGTGTGCGTCCCGCTAACTTTGTCGGAGTGGATGGGGGGACATGTTGCCACCCACATCCCTGCCGCCCCCTGCCCACCCGCCTTCCCCGGCTCCGTTTTGTGAGGCAGCTGAGCTGTTCCCCTCCGCCTCGCTGTGCGGGCACACGGTCCCCCCGATAGTGCCCCCCGCCCCTGTCCGCCCCCCGCCCACTGCGAGGCCCCGTCCCCCTGGGTCCGAGGCTGACCGGGGAGCCCAGTGACCTCCCCCACCGAGACTCTGCCCGGCCGACGGGCCCCCAGCGCCGGGCTCCTCCTGGGAGGCCCCCCCCCCCGTCCTCCGTGTCACCCTGTGTCACCCCGTGTCACTGTGTCACTCCGTGTCATTCCGCATCACTCCGTGTCACTCCGTGTCACCCCGTGTCACCCCGTGTCACCCCGTGTCACTGTGTCACTCCGTGTCATTCCGCATCACTCCGTGTCACTCCGTGTCACCCCGTGGCACTCAGTGGCACTACGTGTCATTCCGTGTCACTCTGCGTCACTCCTTGTCATTTCGTGGCACTCTGTGTCACTCAGTGTCACCCCATGTCATTCCATGTCATTTTGTGTCATTCCGTGTCACTCCATGTCATTTTGTGTCACTCTGTGTCACTCCGTGTCATTTCGTGGCACTCCATGGCACTCCGTGTCATTCCGTGGCACTCCGTGTCGTTCCGTGTCACTCCGTGTCATTTTGTGTCACTCCGTGGCACTCCGTGTCATTCCGTGTCACTCAGTGTCACCCTATGTCACTCCGTGTCATTTTGTGTCACTCCGTGTCATTTCGTGGCACTCCGTGGCACTCCGTGACACTGTGTCATTCCGTGTCACTCAGTGTCACCCCATGTCACTCCGTGTCATTTCGTGTCACTCCGTGTCATTTCGTGTCACTCCATGTCATTCCGTGGCACTCCGTGTCATTCCATGGCACTCAGTGTCACCCCATGTCACCCCGTGGCACTCCGTGGCACTCCGTGTCTCTGTCCCGCAGATCTGGCAGGACCTGCCCCACCTGAAGGCCGTGGTGGTCTACGGGGAGCCTCCCGCGGGGAAGCTGGCCAACGTGTACACGGTGCGGGCCGGGCCTGGTGCCGGGCGGGGGGCGGGGGCGGGGGCAGGAGGGGGCGTCGGGTGCCAGCTCACGGCCCCGCCCCCCTGACAGATGGAGGAGCTCCTGGAGCTGGGGCGCCAGGTGCCGGAGGAGGACCTGGACGCCGTCCTCAGCACCCAGCAGCCCACGCAGTGCTGCGCGCTGGTCTACACGTCGGGGACCACGGGGAACCCCAAGGGCGTCATGCTGAGTCAGGATAACGTAGGCCGTGCCCCGGGGGGGGCTGGGAGGGACCCCTCTGTGATCCACGCTCACCCCGGCAAGGGGGGGATGTCCATGGGTCAGGTGACCAGACGCCCCGATTTCGTTCTTTTTCTTTAAGCATAGCATGCTCTTTTTTTTTTTTTAATATATTTTATTGATTTTTTACAGAGAGGAAGGGAGAGAGATAGACAGTAGAGAGTTAGAAACATCGATGAGAGTCATCGATCAGCTGCCTCCTGCACACCCCCCACTGGGGATGTGCCCGCAACCAAGGTATGTGCCCTTGGCCGGAATCGAACCCGGGACCTTTCAGTCCGCAGGCCGACGCTCTACCCACTGAGCCACACCGGTTTCGGCTAGACCAAATTTTTAATCAAAAACCCACCCCACCTCCCCCCCCCTTCCATCGACGGTGTCCCGCTTTACCCACGTTAAAATCTGATCACCATGTCGAAACCGGTGTGGCTCAGTGGATAGAGCGTCGGTCTGCAGGCTGAAAGGTCCCGGGTTCGATTCCGGTCAAGGGCATGGACCTTAGTTGCGGGCACATCCCCAGTGGGGGGTGTGCAGGAGGCAGCCGGTCGATGTTTCTCTCTTTCTCTGTCATCGACGTTTCTAGCTCTCTCTCTCTCTCCCTTCCTCTCTGTAAAAAAATCAATAAAAATGTATATATTTAAAAATCCGGTCACCTTACCCATGGGAGTTCCTGCAGAGAAGCCCGGGGTCCCCCAAAGGAAGAGCCCAGGCCCGGGGCACCCCCAGACCGGCGTGTCGACCTGCGCCCCCCCCCCTGCCCCCAGATCACCTGGACGGCCCGGTACGGCAGCCAGGCTGGCGGCATCCAGCCCGCCGAGGCCCAGCAGGAGGTGGTGGTCAGCTACCTGCCGCTCAGCCACATCGCCGCCCAGATCTACGACCTGTGGACGGGCATCCAGTGGGGGGCCCAGGTCTGCTTCGCGCAGCCCGACGCCCTCAAGGTCAGTGCGCCCTCCGCCCGCGCAGGGTCCCCGGGCCGCACCGCTCCCCGTCCTGTGTCTGTCCGTCCCGCGTCTGTCAGGGCCCTCTCCCTGCGGTCAGCGGAGGAGGGACACGGAGGACCTTCCGGGCAGGGAAGTCCGTAGTTCTGTGGCCACGGCCGAGGAGTGCCCTCAGAGGGCTCATGGGGGTCCCGCCTGCCCCCCTTCACACACACACACCTGCCTCGTCTGCTACCTGTTCTCTGGGCCCGTCTTTTTCTTTAAAAATATATATATTTTATTGATTTTTTTACAGAGAGGGATGGACAATTAGAAACATCAATGAGAGAGAAACATCCATCCGCTGCCTCCTGCTGGGGATGTGCCCGCAACCAAGGTCCATGCCCTTGACCGGAATCGAACCCGGGACCCTTGAGTCCGAAGGCCGACGCTCTATCCACTGAGCCACACCAGCCAGGGCTGAGCCACGCTTTTTAAAAACAATCTTTTTTTTTTTTTTTTTAAATCTTTCCTTTTCTTTTTTTTTTTTAAGGTATATTTTATTGATTTTTTACAAAGAGGAAGGGAGAGGGAGAGAGAGTTAGAAACATCAATGAGAGAGAAACATCCATCAGCTGCCTCCTGCACGCTCCCCACTGGGGATGTGCCCGCAACCAAGGTCCATGCCCTTGGCAGGAATCGAACCCAGGACTCTACAGTCTGCAGGCGGAGGCTCTATCCACTGGGCCACACCGGCCAGGGCTCTGGGCCTGTCTATGACGCCGGGACTTCCCTAGCCCCGGGTGGCTGCCGGCGGGCTCTCACTGGCCCAGGTGGGATCACAGGTCGACCCCTGATCCAGCCACGGTCTAGGGCGCGGATGCAGCCTCTGCACAGACCAGGAGGGACCTCTGGGCAGCACCAGGCTGAGGTGGAGGGAAGGGCAGCCGCGGGCCCTGTCCGCGGGGAGCAGAGCGCCCGGGCTGGGTGCCCGCGCTGGGTGCCCGCCCGCCCTGTCTGACCGCGGCCTCCCTCCGGCGAGCAGGGCAGCCTGGTGGACACGATGCGGGAGGTGGAGCCCACGTCGCACATGGGGGTGCCCCGCGTGTGGGAGAAGATCATGGAGCGCATCCAGGAGGTGGTGGCGCAGTCCGGCTTCATCCGGCGCAAGATGCTCCTGTGGGCCATGGCGGTGATGCTGGAGCACAACCTCACCTGCCCCAGCAGGTGCGGGGGCGGGTCACAGCCCGTGGGAGCTCCCCTCCCCCTCCCCGTCCCTGCCTCCCCCTCCTGTCTGCGCTGGGAGCCTGTGCAGCGGACAGTTCTCTCCGCAGACCCCCAGGGAGGCCCCGCCCACTCACAGGCCCCGCCCACTCACAGGCCCCGCCCTCTCACAGGCCCCATGGGAGGCCCCGCCCTCTCACAGGCCCCGCCCTCTCACGGGCCCCGCCCTCTCACAGGCCCCACCTTCTCACAGGACCCGCCCTCTCACAGGCCCCACGGGAGGCCCCGCCCTCTCACAGGACCCGCCCTCTCAGGGCCCCGCCCTCTCAGGGCCCCGCCCTCTCACGGGCCCCATGGGAGGCCCCGCCCTCTCACAGGCCCCGCCCTCTCACAGGCCCCGCCCTCTCAAGGCCCCGCCCTTTCAAGGCCCCACCCTCTCACAGGCCCTGCCCTCTCACAGGCCCCGCCCTCTCACAGGCCCCACGGGAGGCCCCGCCCTCTCACAGGCCCCACCCTCTCACAGGCCCCACCCTCTCACAGGCCCCACGGGAGGCCCCGCCCTCTCACAGGCCCCGCCCTCTCACAGGCCCCACGGGAGGCCCCGCCCTCTCACAGGCCCCACGGGAGGCCCCGCCCTCTCACAGGCCCCACGGGAGGCCCCGCCCTCTCACAGGCCCCAAAGGGGTGGCGGGACCAGCTCCCTCCTGGGAGCAGGGGCCCCAGGGTTGCGCTTTCCCAGCCTCCCGGCCTCCCCATGACCTCGCAGCTGCCTTTTAACCCCCACACGGTGCTGCGCAGATCAGGACCTGGTTAGAAATACGTCCATGGCCAGTGTCCATCTCATGAGACGTGTGCACGTGTCTGCACCTGCACGTGAAGCGGACATGCATGTTGGCGCAGTTATGGGCTTTCCCACACGTCTGTCCTGGTGGCCTGGGCACCTGTACCCAGCTCCGGCGGTGTCCCGGCTCCAGACGTGTTTGCACCTATGTGTGCACACATGTTCACGGCCAGGGCCAGTGTGTAAACGGTCCAGTGATGGATTCGGTCTCGCTGCCAAGCAGTCAGGAGAGAACAGGCCGGGCCAGTGTGGCCCAACAAACACCCACCCTTTCTCTTCAAGGTTCATTTTGTGACTTTTATTTTTTATTTATTTTTTAAATATGTATTTTATTGATTTTTCACAGAGAGGAAGGAAGAGAGATAGAGAGCTAGAAACATCGATGAGAGAGAAACAGCGACCAGCTGCCTCCTGCACATCACCCACCAGGGATGTGCTCGCAACCAAGGTCCATGCCCTTGACCGGAATCGAACCTGGGACCCTTCAGTCCATAGGCTGATGCTCTATCCACTGAGCCAAACCGGTTTCGGCAACATTGTTTTTATTGATTTTAAAAACTTTATGGGTTTCAGAGCTAGGTGAGGGAGGGAGAGAGAAAATCACTTTAGTGAGAGTGTGCGTGTGTGTTGTGACTCTGTGCCCCGTCCCCTCCCCCAGGGACCTGAAGCCCTTGACGGCCAGGCTGGCGGACCGCCTGGTGCTGGCCAAGGTCCGGCAGGCGCTGGGCCTGGGCAGGTGTCAGAAGAGCTTCTACGGAGCGGCCCCCATGGCCGCCGAGACCCAGCGCTTCTTCCTGGGCCTGGACATCCGCCTGTACTCGGGCTACGGCCTCAGCGAGACCTCGGGCCCCCACTTCATGTCCAGTCCCTGCAACTTCCGGCTCTACAGGTACACCCACCCCGCTCACACCCCGCTCACACCCGCTCACACCCGCTCACACCCTACATCCACCCCACTCACACCCGCTCACACCCCGCTCACACCCGGCTCACACCCCGCTCACACCCCCGCTCACACCCCCGCTCACACCCCCGCTCACACCTCCGCTCACACCCCCGCTCACACCCACTCAAACCCAGCTCACACCCCCGCTCATACCCCTAATCACACCCTACACCCACCCTGCTCACACCCCTGCTTACACCCTACACCCACCCCACTCACACTTCCACTCACACCCCCACTCACACCCCCGCTCACACCCCCGCTCACATCCCTGCTCACACCTCCGCTCACACCCGCTCAAACCCAGCTCACACCCTGCTCACACCCTGCTCACACCCTACATCCACCCCGCTCACACCGCCACTCACACCCAGCTCACACCCCCGCTCACACCCCCACTCACACCCCCGCTCACACCCGCTCAAACCCAGCTCACACCCCTGCTCACACCCCCACTCACTCCCCCACTCACACCCCTGCCCACACCCCTGGGCCCCCACCGCCTGGGGCTCTGAGCCAAGCCCCTGCCAGGCCCGCATCCAGGGGGCTGGTCTGCCGTGTCCCCGGTCTGCGGTGGAGACCGGGCTCCGGGAGACGTCCCCACCCAGCGTTAGGCTCCCACACTGTGGAGGGCACAGGCGCCAGCGGGCGGGAGCTGGGGCGGGGCCGGGGCCCGAGGGCAGAGAGGGCAGTCGGCACTGAGAAGCGTGTGAAGGTCAATCCGGGGCTTCATGGCCTCCCCTCCTGGCTCGGCTGCCCAGAGCCTGAGCCGTCCCGTCCTGGACATTCACCTTCTTTTCCTTTTTCTTTTCTTTTTCTTTTTTTTTAAATATATATTTTATTGATTTTTTACAGAGAGGAAGGGAGAGAGATAGAAATGTCGATGAGAGAGAGACATCGACCAGCTGCCTCTTGCACACCTCCTATCAGGGATGTGCCCGCAACCAACGTACATGTCCCTGACCGGAATCGAACCCGGGACCTTACAGTCTGCAGACCGACGCTCTATCCACTGAGCCACACCGGCTCCGGCGGGACATTCACATGCATTCATTCACCGGAGCCCTTTCCTTGGCCCTGCTTCTCAGCGCCAGGCCCCCGGCAGAGCGCCTCCTGGCCCCGGTGCAGACTGAGAGGCGGGGGGCCCCAGGGCCCTCGGGGGCTGGCCCCCGGGCTCGGAGGAGCGGGCGCCCTCTGACCGGGCCCCTCCCGCAGCTCCGGCAAGGTGGTGCCCGGCTGCCGGGCGAAGCTGGTGAACCAGGACGCGGAGGGCACGGGCGAGATCTGCATGTGGGGCCGCACGGTCTTCATGGGGTACCTGAACATGGAGGACAAGACGCGTGAGGCCATCGACGCCGACGGCTGGCTGCACAGCGGGGACCTCGGCCGGCTGGACGCCGACGGCTTCCTCTACATCACCGGGCGCCTCAAAGGTGGGGTCCGGGGGGGGCTCCCCATCGACACCCGCCGAGGGCGTCCGCAGGCGCCGCCCCGACCGGCAGCATCTATTTATCTTTAATTTTTTTATTTATTTTATATATATATATATTTATATATATATATATATATATATATATATATATATTTTATATATATATTTTATTGATTGTGTAGTAGGGGTGTCGAACTCAATCAGAGAAGGGGCCAAAATCTAAAATCCAGCCTAAATCGCGGGCCGAATGGTTTACTGAACAGTCATAAACTGTCATTGTGATGGAAACGCAGCGGAGTGCAGTGATGACAGCGCGGTGCGGGCCACATTGCAAGGCCTGGCGGGATGGATTTGGCCCGCGGGCCTTGCATTTGACACATGTGGACAGAGAGGAAGGGAGAAAGATAGACAGTTAGAAACTCAATGAGAGAGAATCATCGATCAGCCGCCTCTTGAACACCCCTTACTGGGGATGTGCCCGCAACCAAGGCACATGCCCTTGACCGGAATCGAACCCGGGACCCTTCAGTCCCCAAGCCGACGCTCTGTCCACTGAGCCAAACCGGTCCCGGCTAAAAATATATATCTTATTGATTTTTTACAGAGAGGAAGGGAGAGGGATAGAGAGCTAGAAACACCAATAAGAGAGGAACATCGACCAGCTGCCTCCTGCACACCCCCTACTGGGGATGTGCCCGCAACCAAGGTCCATGCCCCTGACCGGAATCGAACCCGGGACCTTTCAGTCCGCAGGCCGACGCTCTAACCACTGAGCCACACCGGTTTGGGCTGGGCAGCACTTATTGCTGATGAGGAAGCCCGAGAGGGTAGGGCCGGCTGGGGACGCCCCGCTGATAGACGGTGGAGCTGGCCTCGGACCCCCTCGAGGAGCGAGGTGTCCCTGGACCTCTGAACACACACACGTTCGTGTTTCCTGTTTGTCCGAGACCCGGGGTCAGAGTGGGACCAACTCGCCTCCGCTGGACGGGGTGGCTCAGGGGCGGGCGGACAGCATCGCCAGGGCCGTTATTATTATTATTTTAAATATACTTTATTGGTTTTTCACAGACAGGAAGGGAGAAGGAGAGAGAGAAACATCGATGAGAGAGAATCAGCCATCAGCTGCCTCCTGCCCACCCCCTACTGGGGATGTGCCCGCAACCAAGGCACATGCCCTTGACCGGAATCGAACCCGGGACCTTTCTGTCTGCAGGCCAACGCTCTATCCACTGAGCCACACCGGTTTCAGCCAGGGTCGTTATTTAGGGCAGGCAGAGCGGCAGGCCCCGTGGCCATCGAGAGAGGGGGCCTGCCGAGGGGCAGACGCCCGGAGAGAAAGCGCAGAGAAGCATCGGTGACCGGGAGAGGCTGCTGGAGGCCGAGGGGCGGGTCCCGGCCGAGCAGGCGGCGGTGGGCAGCGGGGAGGAGAGAGGGGCGTCCCGGAGCGCCGTGTGGGCACGCCCGGGCCCGGGCCTCGGCTCTGCACGGCGCCGGGCTGAATGCTGCTCTGCCCGTGTGGCCCTGACCAAGACCAAGACCCTGGACCTCGCCGTGCCTCGGTTTCCCCGTCTGTGAAACGGGAAGGCTGCGCTCCCGGCTGGGCCTGTCGGGAGGTGGCACCGTGCCTGCGGGGGTGAAGGTGGCGCTCAGAGAGGCGGGGCGGGGGGACGGGGAGAGGGAGGAGGCTCAGAGGGGCTCACGGGCCCGGCCTCGCCCCCCCCTCCCCCCGCACCCCAGAACTGATCATCACGGCGGGCGGGGAGAACGTGGCCCCGGTGCCCATCGAGGAGGCGGTGAAGATGGAGCTGCCGCTCATCAGCAGCGCCATGCTTATCGGGGACCAGAGGAAGTTCCTGTCCATGCTGCTGACCCTGAAGGTGGGTGCACTTCCGCAGTGCATGCTGGGCTGGGACCGGGCAGCCGTCCCCCTCGCCCGGGGGAGGGGGTGCAGGGGGCAGAACGCTCTTGGGACAGCCCCCCAGTCCCGGCCACAGGTCTGCCACCGCTCAGCAGGTGCAGCTCCGGCTGGCTCACAATTAAAAAAAAAAAAATATATATATATATATATATATTATTGATTTTCCACAGAGAGGAAGGGAGAGGGATAGAGAGCTAGAAACGTCCATGAGAGAGAAACATCCATCGGCTGCCTCCTGCACCCCTTCAACCAGGGATGTGCCCGCCACCAAGGTCCATGCCCTTGACCGGAATCGAACCCGGGACCTTTCGGTCCGCAGGCCGACGCTCTATCCACTGAGCCACACCGGTTTCGGCAACATCTAAGGATTTTTAAATAGCATGAAACACTGAAACATTGGCTACTACACATGTTTTAATTCACTGGCTCTTAGTTTTTAATTACAGAAGGAGGTCTCTTGTACCTTTTTGAAAATATATATTTTATTGATTTTTTTACAGAGAGGAAGGGAGAGGGATAGAGAGTTAGAAACGTACGTAAGAGAGAAACATCGACCAGCTGCCTCCTTCCTGCAACCCCCCACCGGGGATGTGCCCGCAACCAAGGCCCATGCCCTTGACGGGAATCGAACCCGGGGCCCTTCCGTCCGCAGGCCGGCGCGCTATCCACTGAGCCACACCGGCTTCGGCTGGCTCATGACCTCGCGCTGAGGTCTCCGGGCTCTGAGCTCGGACCTCTGCTCCTTCCAGCAGTTTGGGGGGGCGGGGGGTGGGGGGCGGCCGCGCCCCGGCCCAGCAGCGCCTCACGCCGGTCCCCGCCCGCAGTGCACGCTGGACCCGGACACCTGCGAGCCCACGGACGCGCTGACGGAGCAGGCGGCGGCCTTCTGCCAGCGCGTGGGCAGCCGCGCCGCCCGCGTGTCGGACATCGTGGGCGGCCGGGACGAGGCCGTGTACCGCGCCATCGAGGAGGGCATCCGGCGGGTGAACGGGCGCGCGGCCGCCCGGCCCTACCACGTGCAGAAGTGGGCGATCCTGGAGCGGGACTTCTCCATCGCGGGCGGCGAGCTGGGTAGGCGGCCGCGCGGGCGGCCCCTGTCCCGGGGGCGGGGGCGGGGGGCGGGGGGATGGGAGGATGAGGGGGGGGCTGGCGGGAAGCGGGGGTCCCGGGTGGAGGACCCTGCTCCGGGCCTGGCCCTGGGGTGAACGGGGGCACTTTTTTAAAAAAATATATTTTATTGGCCGGGACCGGTGTGGCTCAGTGGATAGAGCGTCGGCCTGCGGACTGAAAGGTCCCGGGTTCGATTCCGATCAGGGGCATGTGTCCTGGTTGCGGGCACAGCCCCAGTGGGGGGCGTGCAAGAGGCAGCTGATCGATGTTTCTAACTCTCTATCCCTCTCCCTTCCTCTCTAAAAAATCAATAAAATATATTAAAAAAATATAGAGAGGAAGGGAGAGGAATAGAGAGTTAAAAACATCGATCAGCTGCCTCTTGCACGCCCCTCACTGGGGATGTGCCTGCAACCAAGGCACATGCCCTTGACCGGAATCGAACCCGGACCTTTCGGTCCGCAGGCCGACGCTCTATCCACTGAGCCACACCGGTTTTGGCTAAAAATCAGGACTTCTTTTAAAACGCCGCGGGACGCGGGACAGATTGTTAACCATCGGGACTGTCCCGCCAAAAGCGGGGTTTCTGGTCACCCTGGGGTGCATTCCCTCGGGACTGGGCCCTCAGAACCGGAAGGGCCCGCGGCCTGGCCTGGGGGCGGGAGGGGTGGCATCCGGGGCGCCTCAGGGCGTGGAGCTGGCAGGGCCGCCTCCCGAGATGCCCTCGGACCTCGGGCTGGAGCGCGGCCCGGGCGTCTGTCTGCCGTCGTCTGGCCCGGCGCCGAGTGCGGCCGGCCAGACAGGTGACCCGCTCGCAGCCTCCGTGAAGGGCTCGGGCTGGCGGCTCCAGTGACAGCGCCCGTGTGAGCGGGCACAGAGGGCCCGTCCAGCTCCCGGCCATGTGCCCTGCTCGGGCGGCGCCCTCAGCCACGCCCGGTGGGGGGCGGCCCCCGGGCAGGCGCCCCGTCCCCCCCTCGTGTCACCTAGGACTCTGCCCCTCGGGGCGCAGGCCCCGGGGTCCCCCCGGGGTTCCCGAAGGGTCAGCAGGCAGGGCCACCAGATAGCCCGATTTTTATTTTTTGATTTTTTAGAAAAAATTTTAATGTATTTTATCGATTTTTTTTACCAAGAGGAAGGGAGAGGATGGAGAGTTAGAAACATCCACCAGCTGCCTCCTGCACGCCCCCCACTGGGGATGTGCCCGCAACCAAGGTCCATGCCCTTGACCAGAATCGAACCCGGGACCCCTCAGTCCGCAGGCCGACGCTCTATCCACTGAGCCACCCCGGCTTCGGTGATATCCCGATCTTTAACAATGTGTCCTGCGTCCCTCAGCGCTTTATTTTAAATGTATTTTATTAATTTTTTACAGAGAGGAAGGGAGAGGGATAGAGAGCTAGGAACGTCGATGAGAGAGAAACATCGATCAGCTGCCTCTTGCACACCCCCTACCGGGGATGTGCCCGCAACCAAGGTCCATGCCCTTGACCAGAATCGAACCCGGGACCTTTCAGTCCGCAGACCGACGCTCTATCCACTGAGCCGCACCGGTTTCGGCCCCTCGGCGTTTTAAAAGTCCCGATTTTTGGAAAGAAAGCGGGGCGTCTGGTCACCTTGACGTACACACCCCCTCGGGGTGTGGGACCCCCAGAGGCCTCTCGGTGGCTCCCCCGACACTGGCCGGCGAGCCAGGAGGCCCTGCAGACTCCAGTCGGTCCCTTGAGTCATTCATTCAAGTGCACGGGGGTCAGTCCTGCAGGTCAGAGGCCAGGGGCCGGGGGCCTGGACGTGCAGGAGGGAGAGGGCTCCTGGCCGCTCCGGCCCCTCACCCGCGCCTCCCCGCCCCGCCCAGGCCCCACGATGAAGCTGAAGCGGCCGGCCGTCCTAGAGAAGTACAAGGACGTCATCGACGCCTTCTACCGGGAGTGACGGGCGGGCCGGCCGGCGGCTGGCCCGGCGTCCGCCTCCGAGCCGCTGGCCGCCCCAGCTCCCGGCTGCGTAGTTGTAGTGCTCGGCGTTCCTGAGTCCAGGTGACAGCCCGGATCCCCTGCCAGCACCGAGGGCCAGCAGCAGCTGGGGGGGGGCCCCCCACAGGGGAAGCCTCACTGTCACTCCCTCCCTCCCTCCCCCTGGAATCCGCCGGGCGGCCAGCCCGTCCCTCCCGCCCGGGGCTCCCCTCGCACCCGCCCCGCCCGCCCGCCCGCCCGCCCGGCCTGCCCTTAACGTGTGACCCGGACATTAAACGTCTTAACCAACCGTCGGCGGCGGGACTGGCCATTGTCTTGTGGGCTGAGCAGGTGGGAGCCGTGGGGGTGGGGGGTTGAGCCCCCAGGACTGTGTGCCCGCAAGCAGGGGGGCCGCCCCAGCACGCCGCCCCCACCTCCCGCTCAGGACCCCAGGAGAGCAGCCAGGCCCGAGGGAGACGGAGACGGGGAGGGGGAGACGGAGACGGGGAGGGAGGGAGAGACGGAAACGGGGAGGGAGAGAGACGGAGACGGGGAGGGAGAGACGGAGACGGGGAGGGGGAGAGACGGAGACGGGGAGGGAGAGACGGAGACGGGGAGGGGGAGAGACGGAGACGGGGAGGGAGAGAGAGAGAGACGGGAGGGAGAGATGGAGACGGGGAGGGAGAGAGACGAAGACGGGGAGGGAGAGACGGAGACGGGGAGGGAGAGAGACGAAGACGGGGAGGGAGAGACGGAGACGGGGAGGGAGAGAGAGACGGAGACGGGGAGGGAGAGAGACGAAGACGGGGAGGGAGAGACGGAGACGGGGAGGGAGAGACGGAGACGGGGAGGGAGAGACGGAGACGGGGAGGGGGAGACGGAGACGGGGAGGGAGAGACGGAGACGGGGAAGGGGAGACGGAGACGGGGAGGGAGAGAGACGGAGACGGGGAGGGAGAGACGGAGACGGGGAGGGAGAGACGGAGACGGGGAGGGGGAGAGACGGAGACGGGGAGGGAGAGAGACGGAGACGGGGAGGGAGAGATGGAGACGGGGAGGGAGAGACAGAGACAGGGAGGGGGAGAGACGGAGACAGGGAGGGACAGAGAGACGGAGACAGGGAGGGACAGAGAGACGGAGACGGGGAGGGAGAGAGACGGAGACGGGGAGGGAGAGAAGGAGACGGGGAGGGAGAGACGGAGATGGGGAGGGAGAGACGGAGACGGGGAGGGAGAGACGGAGACGGGGAGGGAGAGACGGAGACGGGGAGGGAGGGAGAGGAGACGGCGAGGGAGAGAGACGGAGATGGGGAGGGAGAGAGACAGAGAGGAGGAGGGAGAGGGAGGGAGACGCAGTCAGCGCTGGATCTCTTTATTCGTTAGCTTGAGCCGAGGCGTCAGCAGCCAGGAAAGCGGAAGCAGCAGCTTACAGGGCAGATACAGGGGAGGGGTGATCGGGGACCAGCCTGAGACGGGGGTGCAGGCGGGAAAGCCGGGCCCTGGGCGCCTCCCACCGAGCACAAGGGCCAGGGCACACGGCGGCCTGGAGGAGACGGTGACGGGCACCAGAGGGTTCAGAGCCACCAGGCCGGGCGCAGGGGCCGGGCTGCGGGCCCCCGGCTGCGGGCGCTGCTGCCCTGCGGCCCCGCCTCTGGTGGCAGTGCTGGGGGGGGGGGTCAGGTAACAGTGTGGCCAGGCCGTTCCGCGGGCCATGGGAGGGCGGCCGCCCGTCCGATGCCCCGAGTCCGCTGACCCGGACGGCGGCCCTGCCCTTCGCGACCGGCTCAGGAGCAGACTCTCACGGCGACCGGTACAGCCAGCGTGTTCCCCGTCTGCGGTGGCCCCGCGGCCCCCCCTCCGTCACTCACAGACCACGGCCCCCGCCCTCCGTCACTCACAGACCAGTCCCCGCCCTCCGTCACTCACAGACCAGTCCCCGCCCTCCGTCACTCACGGACCAGTCCCCGCCCTCCGTCACTCACGGACCAGTCCCCGTGGCCCGCGCCCTCCGTCACTCACAGACCACGGTCCCCGCCCTCCGTCACTCACAGACCACGGTCCCCGCCCTCCGTCACTCACAGACCAGTCCCCGCGGCCCCGCCCTCCGTCACTCACAGACCACGGCCCCCCCCCTCCGTCACTCACAGACCACGGTCCCCGCCCTCCGTCACTCACAGACCAGTCCCCGTGGCCCCGCCCTCCGTCACTCACAGACCAGTCCCCGCGGCCCCCCCTCCGTCACTCACAGACCACGGTCCCCGCCCTCCGTCACTCACAGACCAGTCCCCGCCCTCCGTCACTCACAGACCAGTCCCCGCGGCCCCCCCTCCGTCACTCACAGACCACGTCCCCGCCCTCCGTCACTCACAGACCAGTCCCCGCGGCCCCGCCCTCCTTCACTCACAGACCACGGTCCCCGCCCTCCGTCACTCACAGACCAGTCCCCGCGGCCCCGCCCTCCGTCACTCACAGACCAGTCCCCGCGGCCCCGCCCTCCGTCACTCACAGACCAGTCCCCGCGGCCCCCCCCCCGTCACTCACAGACCAGTCCCCGTGGCCCCCGCCCTCCGTCACTCACAGACCAGTCCCCGCGGCCCCGCGGCCCCCGCCTTCCGTCACTCACAGACCAGTCCCCGTGGCTCCGTGGCCCCGCCCTCTGTCACTCACAGACCAGTCCCCGTGGCTCCGTGGCTCCCGCCCTCCGTCACTCACAGACCACGGCCCCGCGGTCCCCCCTCCGTCACTCACAGACCAGTCCCCGTGGCCCCCGCCCTCCGTCACTCACAGACCAGTCCCCGCGGCCCCGCGGCCCCCGCCTTCCGTCACTCACAGACCAGTCCCCGTGGCTCCGTGGCCCCGCCCTCTGTCACTCACAGACCAGTCCCCGTGGCCCCGTGGCCCCCGCCCTCCGTCACTCACGGACCAGTCCCCGTGGCTCCGTGGCCCCCCCCCTCCGTCACTCACGGACCAGTCCCCGCGGCCCCGCCCTCCGTCACTCACAGACCAGTCCCCGTGGCTCCGTGGCTCCCCCCCTCCGTCACTCACAGACCAGTCCCCGTGGCTCCGTGGCCCCCCCTCCGTCACTCACAGACCAGTCCCCGCGGCCCCGCCCTCCGTCACTCACAGACCAGTCCCCGCGGACCCGCCCTCCGTCACTCACAGACCAGTCCCCGCGGCCCCGCCCTCCGTCACTCACAGACCAGTCCCCGTGGCTCCGTGGCTCCCCCCCCTCCGTCACTCACAGACCAGTCCCCGTGGCTCCGTGGCCCCCCCTCCGTCACTCACAGACCAGTCCCCGCGGCCCCGCCCTCCGTCACTCACAGACCAGTCCCCGCGGACCCGCCCTCCGTCACTCACAGACCAGTCCCCGCGGACCCGCCCTCCGTCACTCACAGACCAGTCCCCGCGGCCCCGCCCTCCGTCACTCACAGACCAGTCCCCGTGGCTCCGTGGCTCCCCCCCTCCGTCACTCACAGACCAGTCCCCGTGGCTCCGTGGCTCCCCCCCTCCGTCACTCACAGACCAGTCCCCGCGGCCCCGCCCTCCGTCACTCACAGACCAGTCCCCGCGGCCCCCCCTCCGTCACTCACAGACCAGTCCCCGCGGCCCCCCCTCCGTCACTCACAGACCAGTCCCCGTGGCCCCGCCCCTCCGTCACTCACAGACCAGTCCCCGTGGCCCCGCCCTCCGTCACTCACAGACCAGTCCCCTTGGCCCTGCCCTCCGTCACTCACAGACCAGTCCCCCTGGCCCCGCCCTCCGTCACTCACAGACCAGTCCCCGCGGCCCCGCCCCCAGTCACTCACAGACCAGTCCCCGTGGCCCCCGCCCTCCGTCACTCACAGACCAGTCCCCGTGGCTCCGTGGCCCCCGCCCTCCGTCACTCACAGACCAGTCCCCGCCCTCCGTCACAGACCAGTCCCCGTGGCCCCGCCCTCCCTCACTCACAGACCAGTCCCCGCGGCCCCCCCCTCCGTCACTCACAGACCAGTCCCCGCGGCCCCCCCTCCGTCACTCACAGACCAGTCCCCGCGGCCCCGCCCTCCGTCACTCACAGACCAGTCCCCGTGGCCCCGCCCTCCGTCACTCACAGACCAGTCCCCTTGGCCCTGCCCTCCGTCACTCACAGACCAGTCCCCCTGGCCCCGCCCTCCGTCACTCACAGACCAGTCCCCGCGGCCCCGCCCCCAGTCACTCACAGACCAGTCCCCGTGGCCCCCGCCCTCCGTCACTCACAGACCAGTCCCCGTGGCTCCGTGGCCCCCGCCCTCCGTCACTCACAGACCAGTCCCCGCCCTCCGTCACAGACCAGTCCCCGTGGCCCCGCCCTCCGTCACTCACAGACCAGTCCCCGTGGCCCCCCCTCCGTCACTCACAGACCAGTCCCCGTGGCCCCCGCCCTCCGTCACTCACAGACCACGGTCCCCGCCCTCCGTCACTCACGGACCAGTCCCCGTGGCCCCCGCCCTCCGTCACTCACGGACCACGGTCCCCGCCCTCCGTCACTCACAGACCAGTCCCCGTGGCCCCCGCCCTCTGTCACTCACGGACCAGTCCCCGTGGCTCTGTGGCCCCGCCCCTCCGTCACTCACAGACCAGTCCCCTCGGCCCCCCCCTTCATCACTCACAGACCAGTCCCCGCGGCCCCGCCCTCCGTCACTCACAGACCAGTCCCCGTGGCCCCCGCCCTCCGTCACTCACAGACCAGTCCCCTCGGCCCCCCCCTTCATCACTCACAGACCAGTCCCCGCGGCCCCGCCCTCCGTCACTCACAGACCAGTCCCCGCGGCCCCGCCCTCCGTCACTCACAGACCAGTCCCCGCGGCCCCGCCCTCCGTCACTCACAGACCATGGTCCCCGCGGCCCCCCTCCGTCACTCACAGACCAGTCCCCGCGGCACCCTCCCCGTCACTCACAGACCAGTCCCGTGGCCCCCTCCCCGTCACTCACAGACCAGTCCCCGCGGCCCCCTCCCCGTCACTCACAGACCAGTCCCCGTGGCCCCCTCCCCGTCACTCACAGACCAGTCCCCGTGGCCCCGCCCTCCGTCACTCACAGACCAGTCCCCGCGGCCCCGCCCCCAGTCACTCACAGACCAGTCCCCGTGGCCCCCGCCCTCCGTCACTCACAGACCAGTCCCCGTGGCTCCGTGGCCCCCGCCCTCCGTCACCCACAGACCAGTCCCCGCCCTCCGTCACAGACCAGTCCCCGTGGCCCCGCCCTCCGTCACTCACAGACCAGTCCCCGTGGCCCCCCCTCCGTCACTCACAGACCAGTCCCCGTGGCCCCCGCCCTCCGTCACTCACAGACCACGGTCCCCGCCCTCCGTCACTCACGGACCAGTCCCCGTGGCCCCCGCCCTCCGTCACTCACAGACCAGTCCCCGTGGCCCCCGCCCTCTGTCACTCACGGACCAGTCCCCGTGGCTCTGTGGCCCCGCCCCTCCGTCACTCACAGACCAGTCCCCTCGGCCCCCCCCTTCATCACTCACAGACCAGTCCCCGCGGCCCCGCCCTCCGTCACTCACAGACCAGTCCCCGTGGCCCCCGCCCTCCATCACTCACAGACCAGTCCCCGCGGCCCCCCCCTTCATCACTCCCAGACCAGTCCCCGCGGCCCCGCCCTCCGTCACTCACAGACCAGTCCCCGCGGCCCCGCCCTCCGTCACTCACAGACCAGTCCCCGCGGCCCCGCCCTCCGTCACTCACAGACCATGGTCCCCGCGGCCCCCCCCCGTCACTCACAGACCAGTCCCCGCGGCCCCCTCCCCGTCACTCACAGACCAGTCCCCGTGGCCCCCTCCCTGTCACTCACAGACCAGTCCCCGCGGCCCCCCCCCCGTCACTCACAGACCAGTCCCCGTGGCCCCCTCCCCGTCACTCACAGACCAGTCCCCGCGGCCCCCTCCCCGTCACTCACAGACCAGTCCCCGTGGCCCCGTGGCCCCCGCCCTCCATCACTCACAGACCAGTCCCCGTGGCCCCGTGGCCCCCGCCCTCCGTCACTCACGGACCAGTCCCCGTGGCCCCCCCTCCGTCACTCACAGACCACGGTCCCCGTGGCCCCCGCCCTCCGTCACTCACGGACCAGTCCCCGTGGCCCCCCCTCCGTCACTCACAGACCACGGTCCCCGTGGCCCCCGCCCTCCGTCACTCACAGACCAGTCCCCGTGGCCCCGTGGCCCCCGCCCTCCGTCACTCACAGACCACGGTCCCCGCCCTCCGTCACTCACGGACCAGTCCCCGTGGCTCCGTGGCCCCCGGGAACCGCCTCTGGGCCCGTCACGCCGTAAGAATCACCCGGGCGCGTAGGTCAGTGCGGCTTTATTTCTACGTGTTTCATACGCCAAGGAGAGCCTCTCCTTCGGGAGTTAGGTGTGCTCTGAGTAACCTGCAGCCTATGTACAGCCGAGGACAGTGTTTGACTGGAGTGTAAAATGGTTAACAGCGGCAACCGACACGGTCCGCGCGGCCCGCAAACACGCCGGGACCCGCGCGGGCGTCCCGGGAGCAGGCCTCGGCGGCGCCTGCACGCTCGGCTCCGGTGAGGCCGGCGGCGGGCTGGGGGGACAGGCCGGTGCACGCGGGGCGGGCGGGCGCGCAGGCGGCGGACAGGGCGGCGTCAGGGGCGGCTGGTGCGGACGCGCCCGCGGGAGCCTTACTCCATGTCCTTCACTCGCTGGCAGATTTCCTCTGTGAAGTCCGAGCACTTGGCGTTGCCTCCCAGGTCCTTTGTCCGGCTCTGCGGGAGGGAGAGCAGGGTAAGAAAACGACTGCGCGGCGCCAGAGCACAGAGCGGCCTGCTGAAGCAAGGTGACCAGACGCCCCGACTAAAACTGCTAAAAACCGGGACCGACTGTCCCGCCGAAAGCGGGACGTCTGCTCGCCTTGCGCTAAAGGCGCCGCTGAGAGTCCAGCTGCGCCCAGTCCCCCCTCGCCCGCCGGGAGGACAGGCCCGAGGGAGCTCAGAGGATGGACACGCACGCCCGAACCAGGACTCTCCTGGGGCGTTGCTAACGTTGAAGACACTTCAGCCATTTGGATGTTTTGGAGGCTGGGAACCAGAGACGGAGGGAGCCTGTCAATCACACAGCCTCGTGCTCTGCTCTCGGCCTGACCCAGCTCTGCCACGTGGCCGAGACCTTAAGAGAGGACACAATCTCGGGGCCTCGGTTTCCTCATCTGTCGAACGGGGCTCACGATAGCGGCGTGCGGAGGTGCATGCTCTCACAGCTCTACGTAAACTGCAATCGTTTATGCTTCTACCAGAGGCCAGTGCAGGAAGATTCCTGCAGGAATGGCCTGCCGTCCCCCGGCTGCCGGCCCTGCCTCACCGCCCGGGGCTGCCTTCCGCCTCCCACGCCGCCCGGAGGCCGGAGCGGCTGGGCGCGTGGCCCGCCTGCATCGTTGCCATGGCGATAACGCAAGCATCCGCCTCTCCCACTCCATATGCTTGGTGCCTGCATGTGCAAACTAACCCACCATCTGTGTTGGGGTAATGTGCATACCCACTCCTGACTGGCTGGTGGGGGTCACGAAGGTACGGTCAATTTGCATCTTCCTCTGTAACGAGGTGGATGTGTCGGATGCGAGTGGCATAACGTATAATACCGTGTGGTGGGCACATCTGCCTCTACCCACGGCTCCCTTCGGAGCTCCTGGAGGCCCGAGACCCCGCCTCGCTCCTCAGCGTGTAACGTGCACAGCAGCTTTTTGTTGGGAGGGAAAAAGCCGAGAAGAAAAAGCACGGCCTTGGCCAGGATCCCGGCGTCACCAAGGGGACCCTCGGGCCTGCGCTGGCTCCACCTCCCACCTCTGCTCCCCCCGCGCTCAGCGCCTGAGTCCTGGGCTGCGTCCGTCCTCCGGCTGCGGGCCCACCCCCTGCTCCCCCAGGGGAGCCCGCAGGGGACACGCGGAGGACACGCGGAGGACATGCGGGGACACATAGAGGGCACGCGGGGGACACGCGGAGGACACGGGGACACACAGAGGGCACGCGGGGGACACGTGGAGGACACGCGGAGGGCACGCGGGGACACACAAAGGGCACGCAGGGGACACGTGTGAGACACGTGGAGGACACGCGGAGGGCACATGGAGGACATGCGGGGACACGCGGAGGGCACGCGGGGGACACGTGGAGGACACACGGAGGGCACGTGAGGGGCACACGGGGGACACGCGGAGGGCACACGGGGGACACGCGGAGGGCACACGGGGGACATGCGGAGGGCACACAGAGGACACGTGAGGGACACCCGGGGGACACGCGGAGGGCACACGGAGGACATGCGGGGACACACGGAGGACACGCAGAGGGCACGCAGGGACACGCGGATGGCACACGGGGGACACGTGGGGGACACGCGGAGGGCACACGGGGACACGTGGAGGACACGCGGAGGGCACATGGGGACACGTGGAGGACACGCAGAGGGCACACGGGGGACACGCGGAGGACACGAGGAGGACACAGGGACACACAGAGGGCACGCGGGGGACATGTGGAGGACACGCGGGGACACACGAAGGGCACGCAGGGGACACGCGGAGGGCACACGGAGGGCACGTGGGGGACACGCGGAGGGCATGCGGGGGACATGCGGGAACACACGGAGGGCACGCGGGGAACACGTGGAGGGCACGCGGAGGGCACACAGAGGACACGTGAGAAACACCCGGAGGGCACGCGGGGGACACACGGAGGGCACACGGGGGACACGCGGAGGGCACGCGGAGGGCACACGGGGACACATGGAGGACACGCAGAGGGCACGCGGGGACACGTGGAGGACACGCAGAGGGCACGCGGGGACACGTGGAGGACACGCAGAGGGCACGCGGGGACACGTGGAGGACACGCAGAGGGCACGCGGGGGACATGCGGAGGGCACACGGAGGACATGCGGGGACACATGGAGGACATGCGGAGGGCACGCAGGAACATGCGGATGGCACACGGGAGACACACGGGGGACACGTGGAGGGCACGCGGGAGACACGCGGAGGGCACGCGGGGGACACGCGGAGGGCACACGGGGGACACGTGGAGGGCACGCAGAGGGCACACGGGGAACACGTGGAGGACACGCGGAGGGCACACAGGGGACACGCGGGGGACATGCAGAGGGCACACGGGGGACATGAGGAGGGCATGCAGAGGGCACGCGGGGGACACGCGGAGGGCACGGTACCTTGCCTCCCTTGATGGTGGCGAAGCAGGCGGCCTCGATGCGCCCGGCGTGGTCGAACATGCCCATGTGGCGCAGCATCATCACGGCGCTGAGCAGCAGGGCCGTGGGGTTGGCCAAGTCCTTGCCCGCGATGTCGGGGGCCGTCCCGTGGACCTGGGGGCACAGTCAGGGCTCGGAGCAGCCGCCTCAGCCCTCGGACCCCGGGCAGCGGCTGCTCCCACCTCAGCAGACAAAGGCCTGGAATGAGGCCGCACGCAGGAAGGGCAGGAGTCACTACTTTTTTTAACCGCAAAACTACAGACTGACCACCTCTCTCAGCTCCTGCCGAGGAATTTTACCGGGACGCAGAGGTGCCGGGACACAGAGCCGGGACCGGTGGCTACACCGGGCGTCTGTGAAGCCTCCGCGGAGCACCATCCACAGCGAGAAGCGGTTCACAGGTGCACACCGCCCCGCCCGGCCCTCACGCCGGCCCGCCCCCGGCTGTGGGCGCCCGGGCGCAGGTCCCTACCGACTCGAAGATGGCCACGCCGTTGGCGCCGATGTTGCCGCTCGGGGTCACGCCGAGCCCGCCGATCAGTCCCGCACACAGGTCACTGCGGGCAGAGAGGGCGTCAGCGCCGGTTTGAAAACAAAACATCTCCTCCAGCTCCTCGTCTCCAGCCCTCAACACCTCCTCCCCCAGGAGCACCGGGCCACAGAGACACGGCCCAGGACTAGTTAGGAGAGCCCGGAGCACAGGACTAGTTAGGAGAGCCTGGAGCACAGGGCCCAGGACTAGTTAGGAGAGCCCGGAGCACAGGACTAGTTAGGAGAGCCCGGAGCACAGGGCCCAGGACTAGTTAGGAGCCCGGAGCACAGGGCCCAGGAAGACACGGCCGGCCCAGGACTAGTTAGGAGCCCGGAGCACGGGGCCCCACGGAGACACGGCCCAGGACTAGTTAGGAGAGCCCGGAGCACAGGGCCCAGGGAGACACGCCCAGGACTAGTTAGGAGCCCGGAGCACAGGGCCCACGGAGACACGGCCCAGGACTAGTTAGGAGAGCCCGGAGCACAGGGCCCACGGAGACACGGCCGGCCCAGGACTAGTTAGGAGCCCGGAGCACGGGGCCCAGGGAGACACGGCCGGCCCAGGACTAGTTAGGAGAGCCCGGAGCACAGGGCCCACGGAGACACGGCCGGCCCAGGACTAGTTAGGAGAGCCCGGAGCACAGGGCCCACGGAGACACGGCCCAGGACTAGTTAGGAGAGCCCGGAGCACAGGGCCCAGGGAGACACGGCCCAGGACTAGTTAGGAGAGCCCGGAGCACAGGGCCCACAGAGACACGGCCGGCCCAGGACTAGTTAGGAGCCTGGAGCACAGGGCCCAGGGAGACACGGCCCAGGACTAGTTAGGAGCCCGGAGCACAGGGCCCACGGAGACACGGCCCAGGACTAGTTAGGAGAGCCCGGAGCACAGGGCCCAGGGAGACACGGCCCAGGACTAGTTAGGAGAGCCCGGAGCACAGGGCCCACGGAGACACGGCCCAGGACTAGTTAGGAGAGCCCGGAGCACAGGGCCCACGGAGACACGGCCCAGGACTAGTTAGGAGAGCCCGGAGCACAGGGCCCACGGAGACACGGCCGGCCCAGGACTAGTTAGGAGCCCGGAGCACGGGGCCCAGGGAGACACGGCCGGCCCAGGACTAGTTAGGAGAGCCCGGAGCACAGGGCCCACGGAGACACGGCCGGCCCAGGACTAGTTAGGAGCCCGGAGCACGGGGCCCAGGGAGACACGGCCCAGGACTAGTTAGGAGAGCCCGGAGCACAGGACTAGTTAGGAGCCCGGAGCACAGGGCCCACGGAGACACGGCCCAGGACTAGTTAGGAGCCCGGAGCACAGGGCCCAGGGAGACACGGCCCAGGACTAGTTAGGAGAGCCTGGAGCACAGGGCCCACGGAGACACGGCCCCGGACTAGCTGGGGAGACGGGAGGAGCCGGAGCACAGGCTGGGCAGCAGGAGTGGCCGCTCACTGCGATGCCCCCAGCAGGGCAGGGCGTGTCGGGCGGGGAGGCTGCTGCCACCGGATTAAGCGGGTCCTGGCTGCCTGGCACAGTCACACACGGGGAAGGAACGGCCATGCCGACACCACCAGCTGATGCGTGTGAGGACGAGGGACTCGGAGTCACCGTGTGGCCATCACGTGTGTGAGCGTGCAGAGGGGGAGAGACAGGTAACGTGGCAAAAGGGGAACCCGTGTACCTCTGTGCACACGGGAACTCTGGACCTCGCTCGCCACCTCCCTGCTAGTCTGCAGTTACGTCCGAAGTCAACACCCACCCACCCAGCGACACAGAAACCACGGAGCCCGCCCGCTGCCCGCCCGCCCGCCAGCGACACCCGTGGAGAGTGGCCCGGCCACGCGGCACACGCGCGAAGCCCGTGTGCGTGCGGACACCACCACCCGGGCGGTCACGCTCGATGCCCAGCTCCCAGCATGCACCGCTTCCTCCGGGCATCCTTACCTCAGGATGTCCCCGTACAAATTGGGCATCACAAGGACGTCAAACTGGGACGGATCCTGCACCATCTGCGAGAAATGCGCGCGTCGTGTGCATTCAGCCGTCTAAGCTGCCCGCACACGGACCCCCGCCCGCCCGCCACGGGGAGCTCGGGGCTGGGGTTGGGGGGCGTGTGCTTACGTTCAGGCACACCGTGTCCAGGTACATCTCGTTGAATTTGATGTCTTTGCAGTTCTCGGCCACCTCCCTGCACTTCTGCAGGAAAAGCCCGTCGGACATGCGCCTGCGTGGAAGCAAACGGAAGCCGCTGAAAGCAAACGCTCGGGGAAAGAGAAGCGTCCAATCAGAGAAGTGAAGTGAGCTCGGGCCCTGGCCAGTGTGGCTCAGTGGGTAGAGCGTCGGCCTGCAAACTGAAGGGTCCCGGATTCGAATCCGGCCAAGGGTACGTGCCCATGTTCGCGATCCCCGGAGGAGGTGCGCAGGAGGCAGCCGATCCATGATGCTCGTCATGGATGTTTCTAGCTCTCTCTCCCTTCCTTTCTGAAAATAACAAAAATATTTAAAAATAATAATGACAATAAGGTAAATTTAAAAAAAAGAAAAGAAACTAAGGCCCAGAAGCCTAGATGGGTCACGTCGGGGACAGTGAAATTACATTTCAGGCAGTAGCAGCAAAAACTAAAAAATAGCCGAAACCGGTGTGGCTCAGTGGATAGAGCGTCAGCCTGCGGACTGAAGGGTCCCGGGTTCGATTCCGGTCAAGGGCATGGACCTGGGTTGCGGGCACATCCCCAGTAGGGGGTGTGCAAGAGGCAGCTGATCAATGTCTCTCTCTCATCGATGTTTCTAGCTCTCTATCCCTCTCTCTTCCTCTCTGTAAAAAATCAATAAAAATATTATTAAAAAAAGTGCAAGTTGCTCTAAAGGTTAACTTCTCCGTGGGTTGCACGATTTGACTGCGCCCACGCCCAGCACTTCTCCCAGGTCAGGAGCCCGGATCTGACACTCACGCCGCCTGGGGCCACGGGGGCCGAGGAGGAGGAGGAACACTGTGAAAATAACCCCCGGACAGCACCCGCCGGGGGAGCGAGGCGAGTCCACGCCCCGAGCACGTGTCCGTCCAGAAACGCTCTCGGGCCGAAACCGGTGTGGCTCAGTGGATAGAGCGTCGGTCTGTGGACCGAAAGGTCCCAGGTTTGATTCCGGCCAAGGGCATGTACCTTGGTTGCGGGCACATCCCCAGTAGGGGGCGTGCAGGAGGCAGCTGATCGACGTTTCTAGCTCTCTATCTCTCTCCCTTCCTCTGTAAAAAATCAATAAAATATATTTAAAAAAAAAAAGAAAGAAAGAAGTGCTCTCGGGGCCCGGTTTGCTGGGGCCCCGGATGCCGAAGCACCTGGTATTTCTCAGCCCCTCCTCAGCCTCCCGGGACCTGCGTTCCTGCCCTCCCAGCCTGCTCCATCACCCCCCGCTGAGGCCTGTAAGAGAGAGACGCCCGGAACAGGTGGTTTTAGGGACCCGGGACAGAGGGAGAGGGCAGGGGGCAGGGGCGGGGGCGCCGCACGCACATGATGTTGGCCTTGTGCACGGCGGTGACGTTGCTGCGGTGGTTGTTGCGGGCGTACTCGAAGGCGAACTCCGCGATGCGCTTGCTCGCCTGCTCGGTGATGAGCTTGATGCTCTGCACGACGCCGTCCACGATCTGGAAGACAGAGGCCCGCCGTGCCGGAGGGGCGGCCGCACGGGGCACCGGCCGCGGCCCGGTCAAGAGCAGAGAGCCGAAACCGGTGCGGCTCAGTGGACAGAGCGTCGGCCTGAGGACTGAAAGGTCCCGGGTTCGATTCCGGTCAAGGGCATGTACACTGGTTGTGGGCACATCCCCAGTAGGGGGTGTGCAGGAGGCAGCTGATCGATGTTTCTCTCTCATCGATGTTTCTAACTCTCTATCCCTCTCTCTTCGTCTCTGTAAAAAAATCAATAAAATATATTTTTTTTAAAAAGAGCAGCGTGAGTGGCGGCTCGCACAGGGCCCGCAGCCGTGGGTCCCCTGGACCCATTGCACGGATGGGGAAAACTGAGGCGGGGCCGAGATGGACACTTGTCCATGAGCACGGCTGCAGAGTCCGGATTCAAAACTCAAACGGGGGCCGTGTCCCCAGGACCCAGACCCGCGCCCACGCCCTCCAGAGGTCAAGGTCACGACCTCCGGCTGTTCTCCCCGGGAGCCTGCACCACGGTCAGCGCCCGGGGCGGCCCCGGCGGGCGGAGCAGGTGTCGGAGGGACGCACCACGTGCTCGATGCCGCTGTACTCGCCCTCCGTGTTCTCGCGGATGGTGACGATGTTCACGTCGGTGTACGGCGTCTTGTAGCCTTCGATGGACACGCACGGCCGGACGTTGGCGTAGAGGTCAAAGGTCTTACGCAGCAGCAAGTTCATGGACGGGTGGCCGGCGGCGATGGGCGTCTTTAACGGGCCTGCAGGGAAGAACCCCCACATGACAACCGGATCCCTCCCCTTAGTTTTATATATATACATATTTTATTTTGTTTTGTTTTTTCTTCAGCGAGGAAGGGCGAGGGAAAGTTAGAAACATCGATCAGCTGCCTCCTGCACACCCCTCACTGGGGATGTGCCTGCCTGCAACCAAGGTCCATGAATCAAACCTGAATCAAACCTGGGACCCTTCAGTCCTCAGGCCTACGCTCTATCCACTGAGCCACACCGGTCAGGGCTCCCCTCTCCTTTATAAACACAAGTGCCTCGTATTTTACTTGAAATCCCAGTTTGGCCTGGCCAGGGGTTGAGCATCAACCTAGGAACTAGGAGGTCAGGGTTCGATTCCCAATCGGGCACAGGCCCGGGTTGTGGGCTCCATCCCCAATGGGGGGTGTGCAGGAGGCAGTCCATCCATGATTCTCTCCTCGTTGATGTTTCTCTCTCTCTCTCTCCCTTCCTCTCTGAAATCAATAAAAATATATTTTAAGCCAAAACCGGTTTGGCTCAGTGGATAGAGCGTCGGCCTGCGGTCTGAAGCGTCCCGGATTCGATTCCGGTCAAGGGCATGTACATTGGTTGCGGGCACATCCCTGGTAGGGGGTGTGCAGAAGGCAGCTGGTTGATGTTTCTCTCTCATTGATGTTTCTCTCTCTCTCACTCTCTCCCTTCCTCTCTGAAATCAATAAAAAAATATATATTTTTTTAAATTTAATAAGTAGGCAAAAGATAAATCTCAGTCAAGATAAACGTACTTCCACTTGAGACGAGCCAGTAAATACTCAATGTTTTCCCTGGGGAAGACTATGTCGCACAATAAGTGACAGCCCTGCTGAGTGCGCGGCTGCCGCGGGGCCAGCTCTCTCTCGCTCCGATGCCTGCGGGAGCCGCACCCGCCCCACCCCCGCCCGCGCGCGCCTACCTTTGAGGCCCATCTTGTTCTTGTCCATGGACTCCTTGGCCTCCGGGGGGATCATCCACTTCCCGCTGGGCCCCTGGATGGCAGTGACGTTCCGCTCCTCCCACTGGATGGGCGCCTGCGAGCCACACCGCCGAGCGGGCCGCGGGAGAGACCGAGTGTGAGCGCCCGCCCCTCCGGCTCCCACCGCACCCCGCCTCCGACACGACCGGCGAGCGCGCACATGGAGGCCCGGGAGAGCCCGAACGCGGGAAGCCACGTCATGCCCGGCCGGCGTGGCTCAGGGGCTGAGCGTCCACCTCCGAACCAGGAGGTCAGGGTTCGATTCCCGGTCAGGGCACAGGCCCGGGTGGCGGGCTCCATCCCCAGCAGGGGGCGTGCAGGAGGCAGCCGGTCCAGGATTCTCTCATGGGTGTTTCCATCTCTCTGCCTCTCTGAAATCACTACAAATATATTTTACTTTATTTTATTATTTTTTTAAAATATATATATATTTTTTTTATTGATTTTTTTTTTTTTTTTTTTTACAGAGAGGAAGGGAGAAGGACAGAGAGTTAGAAACATCGATGAGAGAGAAACATCGATCAGCTGCCTCCTGCACGCCTCCCACCAGGAATGTGCCTGCAACCAAGGCACATGCCCTCAACCAGAATCAAGCCGGGGACCCTTCAGTCCACAGGCCGATGCTCTATCCACTGAGCCACACTGGTTTCAGCGGTACAAATATATATATATATATTTTTAATATATTTTATTGGTTTTCTACAGAGAGGAAAGGAGAGAAAGAGAGCTAGAAACATCGATGAGAGAGAAACATCAACCAGCTGCCTCCTGCACACCTCCCACTGGGGATGTGCCCACAACCAATGTAGATGCCCTAGACCGGAATCGAACCCGGGACCTTCCAGTCCGCAGGCCGAGGCGCTATCCACTGAGCCACACCGGTTTTAGCAGTACAAATCTATCTTAAAAGGAGAAAGGAGAGGAGTTGCTCTCCGGCTCGCCCACGGGACTCCCCGCGTCACGGCCCTGCCGGGTGGCGGCCCCCCAGCTGCCACCTGCCCACTCGGGTTTCTCACAGCTCCGCGCGGCTATACTTAGCCCGCCATCGGGAGTGGGGCAGCGCGGCTCCCGGACAGTGGCCACGGGGGTGAGCCGGGAACACTGTGCGAGACACAGGCCAGCCCCGAGCCCCCAGGACAGACCCCATGCGTGCGGGACAGACAGAGGCGGCTCGTCTGCAGAGACAGGTGGCTGAGCGGCCGCGTGGGAAAGGGAGCCGGGCCGGGGGAGGAGAAGGGGGGGAAGGGGGAGGATGGGCGGAGGGGGAGGACGGGGGGAGGGGGGAAGTGCCTGCTAATGAGCATGGGGTTTCTCTTCGGGTGACGGAAATGTTCTAAAATTAGATGGTGTGAGGATTGCACAACCAGGCCAGGACTGAACCCCACTCGAGTGGACGCTGCGAAGGGGTGGGTTGTACGGCGCGGGCGGTCTGTTTAGGAAAAACGTAAGATGCGTGACGTGGCCGAAGGAGGTGACAGGCAGTCTCAGCATCATCCTCCCTGCCCTCGCATCCCTCCGTGTGCAGGGTGGCGAGGCAGGAGCTCGGAGGGAGGCGTGCTGTGCACAGAGACCTGCACCCAGACGTAATCTCACACAGCCTGGCAGCCATAAACAGCGGCCGCGGAGCAGCTTGTCAAAGTCCAAGTTTCCAGCGTCCCACAGCAAAAGGACTTAACATCCACCTGCCCTGAACGGTGTGGCTCAGTGGATAGAGCATCAGCCTGGTGATTGAAGGGACCCGGGTTCGATTCCGGTCCAGGGCATGTACCTTGGTTGCGGGCACATCCCCAGTGGGGGGTGTGCAAGAGGCAGCTGATCGATGTTTCTAACTCTCTAGCCCTCTCCCTTCCTCTCTGTAAAAAAAATCAATAGAATATATTTTAAAAATAAAAAAATAAAAATAAATAAAATTTTAAAAAAAATACATACATATATATATATATATATATATATATATACACACATAGCCGAAACCGGTTTGGCTCAGCGGTAGAGCGTCGGTCTGTGGACTGAAAGGTCCCAGGTTCGATTCCGGTCCAGGGCATGTACCTTGGTTGCGGGCACATCCCCGGTGGGGGGTGTGCAAGAGGCAGCTGACCGATGTTTCTCTCTCATCGACATTTCTAGCTCTCTATCTCTCTCCCTTCCTCTCTGTAAAAAAAAATCAATAAAATATATTAAAAAAAATAAATTTATATATATCAACTGTATTCTCGTGGGCAGGAAGCGAGCGGCACACAGTAGGACTGCGAGACCTCACGCCCGGACCGGAGTCAGAAACCCACAAACCCTTTCCACAGAACCGAAGCCACGCAGCAGCTTCAAGCGCAGCATCCAACACCGACGTTCAAGTTCAAGATCCACGACAGACCACCCCCACGTCCTACGGATGCCAACCGTTCGTCCCGAGAGGTCCCGGACCCCGTCCCACGGGCCCGGAGACGTGTCTGCGCACGAGAGGGATCTCTGAAGTCCACTTACCTTGGCGGCGTCAAAGATCTTCATGACGGAGTTGGAGATCTCCGGGCCGATGCCATCGCCTGGAATTAGAGTGACTGTCTGAACCTGGACGGGAGAAACCATCAAAGAAAAAAACCATCAAGGAAGTCGGTAAGAAGACCCAGAGGCCGTTAAGAAAACAGACCCTCGCCCTAGCCGGTGTGGCTCAGTGGGTAGAGCGTCAGCCTGTGGACCGAAGGGTCCCCGGTTCAATTCCGGTCAATGGCATGGACCTTGGCTGCGGACACATCCCCAGTAGTGGGTGTGTAGGAGGCAGCTGATTGATGTTTCTCTCTCCCGATGTTTCTAACTCTCTATCCCTCTCCCTTCCTCTCTGTAAAAAAAAAATCAATGAATATTTTTTTAAATTAAAATAAAATAAAATAGGGGAAAGAAAGAAAGAAAGAAAGAAAGAAAGCAGACCCTCCTCCCTGGGCCATCACCAGAGACTCCGCTATTCTGTCCCGGAGCTGAAAGGCTGTGCAAGGAACTCCACAAATGTTCTTCAGATGCAACAAAATAAATTAAAACGACTCAGGAGCCTTAGCTGGTGTGGCCCAGTGGATAGAGCGCCGGCCTGTGGACTGAAGGGTCCCCAGTTCGATTCCCCATCAGGGCACATACCCGGGGTTGCAGGCTCGATCCCCAGTGGGGGGCGTGCAGGAGGCGGCTGATCCATGATTCTCTCTCATCATGGATGTTTCTCTCTCTCTCTCTCCCCCTCCCCCCATTTCCTCTCTGAAATTAATAAAAATATTTTTAAAAACTACTCGGGAGACTTCCAATGGAAGCCACAAAGGGGCCGATGAACTGAAGTCTGGGAAAGCAGAGCGGGCGACACGTGTCACCAGTGTCCTGAGCTTCGCGAGCAGGCGAGGTCTGCTCTGCACGCTGGTCCCGGAGAGGGCAGGCTCCCACGGAATCCTGTCCGCCTGGGCGCCTTGCCGGGGTCTGCCTGTCACTGAGACCCCGCTCCCCCGAGTTCCTTTAAAAACCTGGCTCCTCCCCGAAACCGGTGTGGCTCAGTGGGTAGAGCGTCCGCCTGCGGACTGAAGGGTCCCGGGTTCGATTCCGGTCAAGGGCATTTGCCTTGGTTGCGGGCACATCCCCAGTGGAAGGTGTGCAGGAGGCAGCTGATGGATGTTTCTCTCTCATCGATGTTTCTAGCTCTCTATCCCTCTCCCTCTCTGTAAAAAAAAACAATAAAATATATATTTTTAAATAAATAAATAAGATTCATTTCTAGATCGGTGGATGGAGCATCGGCCAACAGACTGAAGGGTCCCCGGTTCAATTCCAGTCAAAGGGGCATGCAGGAGGCAATCAATCAATGATTCTCACCATGTATGTTACTATCTCTCTTTTTAAAAAAAAAAAAAAAAAAAAAGATTCGTTTCTCTTCATTTCTTTCAGATACAGCCCCCGCCCCCCCCCAGGCTAATTTTTTTTTTTTTAAACGGGGAGCCTGGAAATTAAGTAACAGAAAATTAAGCTCTTAATTAAGAGCGCAACAACCATCTACTTGGCTCCCAGAAGCGCGTCTGAAATGCTGGCTTTGCCGCCCGCAGCCTGAGGTACAGGCACAGCCCGCGTCTTCGCCTGAGCAGAGCCCGGGACCCCTGCCTGCCGCTTCCTGTTCTCCCAACACGTCGGATCCGTGTCCTCCGGCCACCGAAAACAAAACCTGCTTCACGCCACAGCTCAGAAGGCAAACCGGGCCCTGGCCGGTGTGGCTCAATGGATAGAGCATCGGCCTGTGAACCGAAAGGTCCCATGTTCCATTCCCGCCAAGGGCTCATGCCTGGGTTGTGGGCTTGATCCCCAGTAGGGGGCGAGCAGGAGGCAGCCGACCCATGATTCTCTCTCCTCCTGGATGTTTCTCTCTCTCCCTTCCTCTCTGAAATCAATAAAATATTTCTTTAAAAAAAGAAAGTAAATCGGTGGGAAATGTACTGTGGTCTCACAGATGCCTCACGGACCCCGGATGTGATGTGGGAGCAGAGGAATCAGGAAACCAACCAGATTCTGCAGGAAGGCTCAGTCAGCAGCGTTTAGGCTAAGGTGACCAGACATCCCGCTTTTGGAGGACAGTCCCGATTTCTAACAATTTGTCCCGCGGCGTTTTAAGAAAGTCCCGATTTGCCGAAACCGGTGTGGCTCAGTGGATAGAGCGTCGGCCTGCGGACTGAAGGGTCCCAGGTTCGATTCCGGTCAAAGGCATGGACCTGGGTTGCGGGCACATCCCCAGTAGGGGGCGTGCAGGAGGCAGCTGATCGATGACTTTCTCTCATCGATGTTTCTAACTCTCTATCCCTCCTCTTCCTCTCTCTAAAATAGGGGTGTCGAACTCAATCAGAGAAGGGGCCAAAATCTAAAATCCAGCCTAAATCGCGGGCGGAATGGTTTACTGAACAGTCATAAACTGTCATTGTGATGGAAACGCAGCGGAGTGCAGTGATGACAGCGCGGTGCGGGCCACATTGCAAGGCCTGGCGGGACGGATTTGACCCGCGGGCCTTGTGTTTGACACATGTGCTGTAAAAAATCAATAATAAATAAGTCCTGATTTTCCAAATATCGGGACTTTTTTAAAACGCCGCAGGACACGGGGCAAATTGTTAGAAATCGGGACTGTCCCGCCAAAAGCGGGACGTCTGGTCAGCTTAGTCTAGGAGGCCATGACCCACAGGCTCAGCGTGCTCTGAAAA
Source organism: Pipistrellus kuhlii (assembly GCF_014108245.1). Lineage (NCBI taxonomy): Eukaryota > Metazoa > Chordata > Mammalia > Chiroptera > Vespertilionidae > Pipistrellus > Pipistrellus kuhlii. The sequence goes on from NW_023425468.1 coordinate 45,897, forward strand.
TGTGGAGTGTGCCTTTAAGAACACAGGACTGGCACCAGGGATGGAGAAAGCAGCAGATTTCCTGAGAAATAGAGGATCCGCCAGCGTGATCCCCCATCCAGGGCGCGGAAGGGACAGACAGACAGACAGACAGACGCCCGAGGCGTCCGTTACCCGCCCCTGGGAAGCTCCCAACGAAAAAAAGCAAAGCAGCTTTGAAGCTTCTCAAAAACGTGTCCTCTGCCTGTACGAGGTTTGGGAGAAACCAACCACCACCTGTCTTACAACACCAGGTTGTGAAATAAAGCAACGGGCTCGAGGGAGCAGAAATCCATCTATTTTTAACAAGGCTCCTCGGCTGTAACATAATTCTTTTAAATGTGACCTAACAGGTTTCTGCATGTTAGCCAATAATGTTAAGGATGGCCCGATGGACCCTCGTTTTACATAAATGGGGGTAAAGGGCTGTTGGATGTCTTAGAGCATCTTTCTTGAGAAACTTCTAAAAGGAAAAAAAAAAGATAATTATACTCACGCCACCAGCAAAACCTCGGGTCACCTGTTTTGGGTTGTGGAATGCCCCCAGCAGCCGAGAGACCTATATTAACATCGACAAAGAAATGTCACGCACAGAATTAAACGCCGGGTATGAAGAAGCAAAGGTGGCCCTAGCCAGTGTGGCTCAGTGGGTAGGGCGTCGGAAGGGTCCCGGGTTCGATTCCCGGGAACGAAACGACGTTTTCAGGTCAAACATTTGGTGCCCGGCCGGTGTGGCTCAGTGGATAGAGCGTCGGCCTGTGGACTGAAGGGTCCCGGGTTCGATTCCGGTCAAGGGCACGTACCTTGGTTGCGGGCACATCCCCAGTAGGGGGGGTGTGCAGGAGGCAGCTGATGGATGTTTCCCTCTCATCCATGTTTCTAACTCTCTTTCTCTTCCTCTCTTAAAAAAATTGTGTCTCCAAGGTACCTTCTGCTCCAATCCCCAAAGGGCAAAAGCTGGCCCCACAGAGGTCAAATGACGGTCAGAGGTCACCAGGGCAGCCCTGTCTTCTGATTCCCCAACCCAACACGTTCAGCGTCCACGCGTGTAAGAGCGGCGTGTTCTCCTGCAGACCCTGTGCCACAGGCTGCACACGCCCGCCTGCACTTGACTGACGTGTGCCGTGCTCCCTCGGTGATCCCTCGTCTGCAGGCCTCGTGCCCCGCCTGCCGTAACCGGGCCGGGTATTAACTGTAAGCTCCGCGCTTAAGGGCTAGACTTCTGCTTAGTGACACGTGTGTCATGACAGCTACCGTCACACACACACACACACACACACACACACACACACGATCATGCGCAGAACCCGGTTTCAGGGTAACACCGTGACAGATGCCGGGAACCGTGGTCTTCGTGGCGACTGCAAAAGAAACCTGGGGCATCCCCACGATCTTTTTTTTTTTTTTTTAATATATTTTTAATTGATTTTTTTACAGCGAAGGGAGAGGGAGAGTTAGAAACATCGATCAGCTGCCTCCTGCACACCCCCTCCTGGGGATGTGCCCGCAACCAAGGTCCGTGCCCTTGACAGGAATCGAACCCGGGACCCTTCAGTCCAAAGGCCGTCGCTCTATCCGCTGAGCCACGATCTTTTATCGACGCCTCAATCGGCTCTGCGATGGCTCAGAGACATTCGGTCATGGGTTCGGGGTCACACATGGGGTCACGTGCCAGGATTTAACCCTAAGCCTCCTACATTCCAAATGTCGAGCTTTTTTTTTTTTTTTTTTTTTTTTCCACCAAGAAATAAATTTTTTTTTTTAAAAAAGGACATGTGCACATCACTTTACACTCACCACCGAGGACTATCAAATTCTACAGGGGGAATAAATGAAGTTGGCCCTGACCAGTGTTGCTCAGTGGATAGAGCTCAGCCTGCAGACCCAAGGGTCCCGGGTTCGATTCTGGTCAAGGGCCTGTGCCTTGGTTGTGGGCACATCCCCAGTAGGAGGGTGCAGGAGGCAGCTGATGGCTGTTTCTCTCTCATCGATGTTTCTAGCTCTCTCTCCCTCTCCTTTCCTCTCTGTAAAAAAAAAAAAAAAAAAAAATCAGCCCTATCTGGTTTGGCTCAATGGATACAGGATCGACCTGGGGACTGAAGGGTCCTGGGTTCGATTCCAGTCAAGGGCACAGGCCTACGTTGTGGGCTCAATCCTTAGGAAGGGGCATGCAGGAGACAGCCTATTAATGATTCTCTCTCATCATCGATGTTTCTATCTTTCTCCCTCTCCCTTCCTCCCGGAAATCAATAAAATACATTTTTTTAAATCAATAAAATATATTTTTATTTTAAAAAAAAGGGAAAAAATGGCGTTTTTCAGGTCAGATTTCTAGGGGACTGCTGGTGCCCAGCCCCAAGAGACCCGGGAGGGCCTGTCCTTCCTGGCGCCTGGAACCCGTGGGGTGACCTTGGCCCAGAGCAGACAGAACGGGACTGAGACCTGGGAACACCCGGGTAGCCTGGGATCCTCTCGCCTCGGGACACCGACTTCCCGCGTGACCTTGAGGGTGACCTCTAACGGCGAGCGCCGCCGGGAGCCCAGCCCAGCGCAGGCATCCCAGCTGTCAGCAGCGCCCACGCTCCAGGTCCCGGTTCTCCCCCCAAAAAAAAGGTGGGGGACCTGCTGGCTTCTCCATCTCCGAGGGTCCAGGGGGCAACTCCCCAGGGTGCGGGCAGGGCGCCCTTCGGAGGGGACGCGGGCGCGGGGGCAGCCCCGGGAGAGCCGGGCTGTGGGGGGGCGGGGAGAGGCGGCGGGAAGCGGCCCCGGGGTTCCCCCGCGGGACCTCGCCCGCCCGGCGCCCCCGGCCCGCGAGGTGACCCGGCCTCGCCCCCTCCCCGGGGGGCCCGGCCGCCACAGCCCGCGCGGAGCCGGCCCAGCCTCGGCCCGTCCGGCTCGACGCGGGACCTGGGCTCGGCCTGGGGGGCCCGGCGGGGCAGGGCCGCGCCCCTCCCGCCCTCCCTCGCCCTGGTCATCCCCCCACCCCGGTCTCCGGCGCGGCCATCCCGGGCGCGGGCTGCCCACCCGCCGCGCGCGTCACGGAGCCGCCGCTGCCTCGGGCCCGCCGCCCCGCGCTCACCTTGGACATCCACGCGGGCCCCGCCATCGCGTCTCTCCTCTCACCGCGGCGACAGCACGGCCGCCGGCGCGACTGCGCAGTCGCCCAGCTCGCGCCGGGCCCCGCCCCCTGGAGGCCCCCGCCCCCGCCCCGCCCAGGGGGATGCTCCGCGCCCCCTCCTGGCCAATCGCCAGGCTCGTCTCACGCTGACGTACAGCCGCGGCGACCCGGAAGCTGCGCAGTTTAGTTCGGGGCGCCCCCAGGCCCGCTGCCCCGACTCCTCCTTCATTCATTGACTGGCCATGGAGGTAGGGTTGTGGCGCTGCGCCTTCCGCATGCTGATCGCTCCTTATGCTTATTTACTTTCATTTTCGTAACCTTTTTTTTTTTTTTTTTAATAATCACCCGAAGATATTTTTCCATTCATTTTTATTTTTTTTAATATATTTTTATTGATTTCAGAGAGGAAGAGAGAGGGAGCTTTTATTTTTGTAACTTTTTTAAAAACCCTCACCCGAAGATATTTTTCCATTCATTTTTATTTTTTTTAAATATATTTTTATTGATTTCAGAGAGGAAGGGAGAGGGAGAGAGAAACATCCATGATGAGAGAATCATGGACCGGCTGCCTTTGGCTCAACCCTTACTGGGGATTGAACCAGCAATCTAGGCATGTGCCCTTGATCAGAACTGAACGTGGGACCCTTCAGTCCCCAAGCGGACTCTCTATCCACTGAGCAAACTGGCTAGGGCTTCCATTCATTTTTAGAGAGAGTGGAAGAGAGAAGGAGAGACAGAGAGAAGCATCAATGTGAGAGAGACACATGGATGGGTTGCCTCCTGCACACCCCCTCCTGGGGATCAAGCCTGCAAACAAGGTAGGGGTCCTTGACCAGAATCAAACCCGGGACCCTTCCACTGAACCAAACACTAGGGCCACTATTTTATTTTTTAAATATGTTTTTACTTATTTCAGAGAGAAAGTGAAAGGGAGAGAGAGATAGAAACATCCATGATGAGAGGGAATCATTGATCAGCTGCCTCCTGCTCACATCCCCACGGGGGATCAAACCCACAACCTTCCTGGGCATGTGCCCTTGACCAGAATCGAACCCGGGTCCTTTCAGTCTAAAGGCTGACGCTCTATCCACTGAGCCAAACCGGCTACGGCTGGAGCCACTATTCTACTAGTAAATGGCAATAGCTCCTCCCTATTGTCTATCCCCCTTCCCTGCTTTATTTCTCCTTAGCACACCTCACATTTCTCGTTTATTGACTGCTTGTCTCCTACCCCGTTTAATTCCAGGAAGGCAGGACTTTTGTTCCGTGCTGTGCTGTGTTCTCAACGCCTGGAGCGGTAACCCCATGTCCCCTGCCCTGCACAGGGCCCCGATTTAAATCCACCTATTCTGTGGCCTTGGGCAAATGGCCGCCTCTGAGACTACTTCCTCTGTGAAATGAGATAAGAGAGAGGGAGAGCCGAAACCGGTTTGGCTCAGTGGATAGAGCGTTGGCCTGCGGACTGAAGGATCCCGGGTTCGATTCCTGTCAAGGGCATGTACCTTGGTTGCGGGCACATCCCCAGCAGGAGGCGGCTGATCAATGTTTCTCTCTCATCGATGTTTCTGGCTCTCTCTCCCTTCCTCTCTGTAAAAAAATAATCTATAAAATATATTAAAAACAAACAAACAAACTGTCATCCATGCTTCTCTTCCCTCTGCCCACCCTTCTGGCGAGCAGATACACAGGCTTTTGCTGTCAGGGACCTCACCCAACAGCAGGAAGCCAGGGGAGCAGGATGTGATTGGGAGTCAGAGGAGGTGACGGAGCCTGGTTCTGCCACTTCCGGGCTGGGTGGCACTGGGCAAGTCACCTTGCCCCTCTGAGCCCAGGATTCCTCGTGTGTGACATGGGAGCCGTCCCCCTGGTCCTCACAACATCGCTGTATCCGTTCGAGAGACAGGGCGGGCCTCTTGCAGGGCAATAGCCATCAAAAAGGGTTTGTTGCCCTCGCCGGTGTGGCTCAGTGGGTAGAGTGTCGGCCTTCGGACTGAAGGGTCCTGGGTTCGATTCCAGGGTTGCTGGCTTGATCCCCAGTGGCAGGCGTGCAGGAGACAGCCGATCAGTGATTCTTATGGATGTTTCTATCTCTCCCTCCTTCTCCCTTCCTCTCTGAAATCAATAAAAATAAAAATTTAAGAAAAGGGCCGGGACCAGTTTGGCTCAGTGGATAGAGTGTCGGCCTGCGGACTGAAAGGTCCCGGGTTCGATTCCAGGCAAGGACATATACCTTGGTTGCAGGCACATCCCCAGTAGGGGGTGTGCAAGAGGCAGCTGATCGATGATTCTCTGTCATCAATGTTTCTAACTATCTCTCTCTTCCTCTCTGTGAAAAATCAATAAAATATATATTTTTTTAAAAAAATTAAAGAAAAGGGCTGAAACCGGTTTGGCTCAATGGATAGAGCGTCGGCTTGGGGACTGAAGGGACCCGGGTTCGATTCTGGTCAAGGGCATGTACCTTGGTTGAGGGCACATCCCCAGTAGGGGGTGTGCAAGAGGCAGCTGATCCATGACTCTCTCTCATCGATGTTTCTAGCTCTCTATCTCTCTCCCTACCTCTCTGTACAAAAATCAATAAAATATATTTTTAAAAAATTTAAGAAAAGGTTTGTTGCCAAAACCGGTGTGGCTCAGTGGATAGAGCGTCTGCCTGTGGACTGAAAGGTCCTGTGTTCAATTCCGGACAAGGGTATGTACCTTGGTTGCAGGCACATCCCCGGTGGAGGGTGTGCAAGATGCAGCTGATCAATGACTCCTCTTATCAATGTTTCTAACTCTCTGTCCCTCTCCCTTCCTCTTTGTAAAAAAATCAATAAAATATTTTTTTTTAAAGAAAGAAAGAAAAGGTTTGTTGCCTTAACCGGTGTGGCTCAGTGGATAGAGCATCGGCCTGCGGATTGAAGGGTCCTGGGTTCGATTCCGATCAAGGGCATGGACCTGGGTTGCGGGCACATCCCCAGTGGGGGGTGTGCAGGAGGCAGCCGATGGATGTTTCTCTCTCATCGATGTTTCTGACTCTCTATCCCTCTCCCTTCCTCTCTGAGATAAATCAATAAAATACATATATATATCAATATATATATATATATATTTTTTTAAGGGGTTTATTGTGGGAATTTTCTGGTCACCCTGGCGCTTCTATTTCTCACCTGTGGGAGGAGGGACTCCCAGAGCTGAAAACTCAAGTCTTCAGCAGAAATTCTGGCTTTTCTACCTGGACGGCTTGAGAGGCAGGTGCACAGAGGTTAGCAGCTGGGAAAGAATGTGCCAGAGCAGGCTCTGCCCACAAGGCCGGCCTGCCCACAGGCGTGCGGAATCCTAGACGGATGAAGGAGACCTTGTGTCAAAGCGATTGTGTGGTTTGGAGAGGTTTCGATTCCGCCTACACCAGTGGTCGGCAAACTCATCAGTCCACAGAGCCAAATATCAACAGTTGAGCCGAAACCGGTGTGGCTCAGTGGATAGAGCGTCGGCCTGCGGACTGAAAGATCCCAGTTTCGATTCCAGTCAAGGGCATGGACCTTGGTTGCAGGCACATCCCCAGTGGGGGGTGTGCAAGAGGCAGCTGATGGATGTTTCTCTCATCGATGTTTCTAACTCTCTATCCCTCTCTCTTCCTCTCTGTACAAAATCAATAGAATATATATTAAAAAAAAAACACAGGACAATTGAAAAATTTTTTAAAATATATTTTATTGATTTTGTACAGAGAGGAAGGGAGAGAGATAGAGAGTTAGAAACATGGATGAGAGAAAGTCATCGATCAGCTGCCTCTTGCACGCCCCCTACTGGGGATGTGCCCGCAACCAAGGTACATGCCCTTGACCGGAATCGAACCCGGGACCTTTCATTCCCCAAGCCGACGCTCTTTCCATTGAGCTAAAAACGGTTTCAGCCAATTGAAATTTCTTTGCAGAGCCACATTTTTTAAACATAAACTTCTCTTAATGCCACTTCTGCCAAATAGACTCGCCCAAGCCGTGGTATTTTGTGGAAGAGCCGCACTCAAGGGGCCAAAGAGCCGCAGGTGGCTCGAGAGCCGTGGTTTGCCGACCACAGACCTACACCCACGGGGCAGAAACAGGAGGTGCAGGTGGGGGGAGTCTTCCAGAGGCTTGTCTCTGAGTTTCCGGTCACACACCCTGTCCCTCTCCAGTGACCGAGGCCCTTCCCCGACCTGTCCGATAGGGACGAAGGGCGGGAAGGTGACCTCTGAGTCACCGCTGTACACGGACAACTCATCGGTCCGGGCTGCCTGCCACTTCTGAGCCAATTCAGCAGAGACAGGGTTGAATCCCATGTGAGCGTTTATTCCAGTTCTGCTGGGGGAGGGAGGGAGGTCATCCTCCAAAATCAACTCTGCAACCCCCCCTAAGCCAGATGCTTATACACCGAGGTGCCAGATGATGATGATCTCTGAACGCATAATAGCCTGGCCACTCAGTGTGTGTGTGTGTGTATTAGAGGCCCGGTGCATGAATTCGTGCATGGGTGGGATCCAGCCAGCCTGGCCAGGGGGAGGGGACATGGGCAATTGGCTGGCCTGCCTGCTGACCAAACTCCTGATCGAGGGGACAATTTGCATATTAGCCTTTTATTCTTTTTTTATTTAATATATTTTATTGATTTTTTTACAGAGAGAAAGAGAGAGGGATAGAGAGTTAGAAACATCGGTGAGAGAATCATCGATCAGCTGCCTCTTGCACACCCCCCACTGGGGATGTCCCCGCAACCAAGGTACATGCCCTTGACCAGAATCGAACCTGGGACCCTTCAGTCCACAGGCCGATGCTCTATCCACTGAGCCAAACTGGTTTCGGCTAGCCTTTTATTCTATAGGATATACACAGAATGGCCAGATTATTATGCGTTCAGAGATATCATAACCTGGCCACTCTGTGTATATATACATATTAGAGGCCCGGTGCATGAATTTGTGCATGGGTGGGGTCCAGCCAGCCTGGCCCGGGGGAGGGGGCATGGGCGGTTGGCCGGCCTGCCTGCTGGTTGAACTCCTGGTCGAGGGGACCATGTGCATATTAGCCTTTTATTCTATAGGATAGACTCTGAGTGGCCAGATTAGATGATTAGATGATTAGATGGGGATGTAGGAATGACAGGCTCAGGGAACTAGACAGTGCCGGCTGGCGTGGGACTCTTATGGTTTGGGCAACAAGGTTGTTCATCTTCCCACGATAGTAGGCAGATCTTGAATGGGAATGCACCCCACGTTCTAGTTCTGCCCCTGACCCAGCCACGTTGCCACGGCCCAGCCCTGGGCCCCTGGGCAAGTTACTGCACTCAGCAGTGGACGCATCTGCAAGGAGGAGATAAGGTCCCGAAGAGTGGCTGTCCCGGGTGAGAAAGAACATGTGGCCTGCCCTAACCAGTGTGGCTCAGTGGATAGAGCGTCAGCCTGCGGACTGAAGGGTCCCAGGTTCGATTCCGGTCAAGGGCATGTGCCTTGGTTGCGGGCACATCCCCAGTGGAAGGTGTGCAGAAGGTAGCTGATGGATGTTTCTCTCTCATCGAGGTTTCTAGCTCTTTATCCCTCTCCCTTCTTCTCTGTAAAAAAAAAAAAAAATCAACAAAATATATTTAAAAAAAAAAAAGAACATTGTGTGGCCTGACCTCTGCAGTGATGTCATTTGCTTAAAAGCCACAGAAATCGCCCTGGCCTTTGTCACAGTAAGTCTCCGGGCACAGTGAGACCTTTTAATGGTGCCAAGTCTAGCCCTACCCAGTGTGATTTGTGGATAGTGTCGACCTGCGGACTGAAGGGTTCTGGGTTCAATTCTGGTCAAGGGCACATGCCCGGGTTATGGGCTCAATCACCAGTAGGGGGCGTACAGGAGGCAGCTGATCCATGATTCTCATCATAGATGTTTCTATCGTTCCCTCTCCCTTCCTCTCTGAAATAATTAAAAATATTTTTTAAAAAATAATAATAATAAACAAACGGTGTCAAGTCTCATGCCTGTGTGCAAGGATTCAAGGACAGGCAAGCAAACCCTGTGCTCCCTGCTAAAGAGGCCCAGGGTGATGCCCTGCCCTGTGGGAGGGAGGGGGCGCCCTCCGGTGTCAACCGCAATGACCCTTCCTTACCCACATGGGACGGGCTGTGCCCACAGGCCAGGGCTCCCCCCGCCGCATGGTCCAGGGCGCCAGGTCCCGCAACTTGTCCCCCTGCACCTCCCGTTTGGCTCAGTGGTAGAGCGTCAGTCTGCGGACTGAAAGGTCCCAGGTTCGATTCCGGTCAAGGGCATGTACCTGAATTGAGAGCACATCCCCAGTAGGGGGTGTGCAAGAGGCAGCTGGTCCAAGTTTCTCTCTCATCGACGTTTCTATCTCTCTATATCTCTCCCTTCCTCTCTGTAAAAAATCAATAAAATATTTTTTTTTAAAAAGAAAAAAAAGCGTGTGCACACCAGCCCTGCGTCCTGACACCCCGTCCGGAAGTGCTGTGTTTGCCCCACCCACTCCTGCGCGGACCAGCCAGCAGCGCCCTCTTCCGGCGGTCGACTCCCCAGGCGTAGCTCTCCTTCACGCCTATATCCGCGCCCGAGGCCACGCCCCACGTCAGGCCCCGCCCCTCATTTGACTTTGTCCTCAGACGGTGCCCCGCCCTGAGGCCAGGCCCTGCTGCTGACCCCGCCCCGGAGTCTGACTCCGCCCAATCATCAAGCTCCGCCCATTCGCTGAACCCCTGCCACGCCCTGTCTCCTAGCCACGCCCTTCCATTCCCTTGGCCCCGCCTATCCCGCCACAGGCCCCGCCCCGTAACCTGACTCCGCCCAATCGCCATCAAGCTCCGCCCCTTAGCTGAGCTCCACCCGCCCTCCGGCCACGCCCTGTCGCTGGGCCACGCCCCTCGGCCGGCCACGCCCCTCCGGGAGACGGCGCGGCGGGATGCGCCAGGAGCCGGGCGGCCGCGGCGGGAGGCGGCGGCGCCGGTGGCCGGTGGCCGCGCACCATGGGGAACAAGCAGACCATCTTCACGGAGGAGCAGCTGGACAACTACCAGGTGAGCCCGCGCCGCGCCCCTCGCCCCCCGTCGCCGCCGGTCCCCCCCACCCCCTCTCAGCCTCTGCCTTCGCCCCAGGCCTGACCTTGGAAGGACGCGATCCCTCGGAGCCTCCAAAGCGGAGCCGAGCGGGGTCCCGCCTGGCGGGGAGGCAGGGACCGCGCCCCGATGGCGGCGGGGAGTCGGGGTGCCTCGCCCTGGCCCGGCGTGGGGATGATGGTGCGAGAAGGCCAGGCAGGTGCCAGCCCGCCAGGGTCCCCGCCCCGAGCCCCACGCCGGGCCCCTTAGACCTGTCAGGCCCCCTCCCTCGGGGGCTGGGGGTCCCGCCCCACTCGGGGGGCCTCCGCCCGACCTGACTGGGGAGTCACCTGCGTGCCCTGCGCTGTGGGCACGTGACACCTGCAGGGTCTCTGCTCCGTGGGGTTTGAAATGTGGGTCCTCTGCTGGGGCGGCCCTGGCCCCTCCTCCCGGAGCCCCAGGGTGAAGAACAGATCTCCCAGCTCCCACCTTTCCTCCCAACCGCCGCCCCCCCCCCCCGACCAGGAATGGGGGACCCACATCCACGCAGCACCTGCTGTGTCCCAGGCACAGTCCTACCTCCTGAGCTTACCCCTTAGTCACCGTCTCTGGGTGATGATGGGCCCATTTCACAGACCGGTAAACTGAGGCCGAGGAGCCATTCAAGGGCCCTGCCCGGCCCCGAGGGGCTCCCGCGGGATGGGAATCACTCTGTGTGTTGGGGGTGGGGGCTGTGTGAGATCCTTCTGGAATGTCAGGCCTTGCCTCCAGCAAGGTGGGGAAGGGGGCCCACCTGTGAGCAGGTAGGCCGCGCTGAGGGGTGCAGAGTACCCCGTGGGGGGCGGGGAGGGAGCCCGGGTTCCGGCTCAGACCGGCCTGGCGTTGGGTTACCCGTTGGAGCCGGTCCCTGGGTTGGCTGGACCCTGCTGAACCCGAGAAATGAGAGCCGTGCAACCGGAGCCTCCGGTGTCCCTCCCTCGGGCTCTCCAGCCGGCCACGGGCAGCCAGGGGGTCCCCGGGTGACCCCGAGTTGCAGCCGCCGCCCCCCCAAAAGTGGGGGACACTGTGAGGGTTTCCGTCCCCCTCCTGGTCCCCCCCTGCCCGTGATCCCTCAGGTTCAGGCTTCTTTCCACATCCAGCTCTGAGACCCTCACACCCTAGCCCAGTGGTCGGCAAACTCATTCGTCCACAGAGCCACATACCAATGGTACAACTGACATTTCTTTTAAAAGCCAATTTTTAAATATATATATATATTTTATGGATTTTGTACAGAGAGGGAGAGGGATAGAGAGTTAGAAACATCGATGAGAGAGAGTCATCGATCAGCCGCCTCCTGCACACCCCCCACCGGGGATATGCCTGCAACCAAGGTCCATGCCCTTGACCGGAATCGAACCCGGGACCCTTCAGTCCGCAGACCGACGCTCTATCCACTGAGCCACGCCGGTTTCGGCTGAGAGCCACATTTTTTAAACTGAAACTTCTTCTAATGCCACTTCTTCAACGCAGACTCGCCCAGGCCGTGGTGTTTTGTGGAAGAGCCACATTCAAGGGGCCAAAGGGGCTGCATGTGGCTCGCCAGCTGTGGTTTGCCAACCACGTGGCTAGAGCAAGCATGTCAAACTCGTGTCTGGGGGGGCCGCACGCCTCATTTCCTGGGCCCAGGTTAGCCTTTGAGTTTGACATGCTTGCTCCAGAACATGGTTGACCAGGCCGATGTGGCTCCATGGCTGAGCCTCAACCTAGGAGGCAGGAGGTCAGGGTTCGATTCCCGGTCAGGGCACAGGCCCGGGTTGTAGGCTGGATCCCTGGTGGGGGGCGTGCAGGAGGCAGCCGATCCATGATTGTCACTCCCATCATGGATGTTTCTCTCTCTCTCTCTCTCTCTCTCTCTCTCTCTCTCTCTCTCCCCCCCTCTCCCCCCCCCCCCCTACGTCTCGGAGATCAATAAAAATATATATGTTTTGTTTTTTTATGTATTATATTGATTTTTTACAGAGAGGAAGAGAGAGGGAGAGAGAGTTAGAAACATCGATGAGAGAGAAACATCCGTCAGCTGCCTCCTGCACACCCCTCACTGGGGATGTGCCCGCAACCAAGGCACATGCTCCTGACCGGAATCGAACCCGGGACCCCTCAGACCGCAGGCCGACACTCTATCCACTGAGCCACACCGGTTTCAGCATGGATGTGTCTCTCTCCCATCGATGTTTCTCTCTGTCTCTCCCTCTCTTCTCTTCCACTCTCTCTAAAAATCAGTGGCAAAATACCCTTGGGGAGGGTCAACAACAAAAAGAAATAGTGGATGCCCTCCCCTGACCAGTGGCCACCAGTTCATCCCAGTCCCCTTCCCAGTGTGACCTCGTGGATTCCTGTGGTTTCAGCTGCCCCTCAGACACCCAGCTGCCCTCACACACCCAGCTCCCCCAGATCCCTGCCCAGGGGCTGTGCCATGGGGGTGGCCCCATCCGCCCCCAGGTGTGAGCTGGATCCCACAGGGCACCCCTCCGGCCCCCAGACCCGCAGCCCCCCTGTGCCCCTCCCTGCCCTCCAGCACAGCCCTGTCCTGCACGTGGGCCCCTGGATGGGGCTGGCTGGCCTGACTGTCCGGGCATCTGGGATTGGGGTGGTGGTGGGGGTAAGGGGTGGGGGCTCCATAATGACCCTGTGTGTTTTCTCGGCAGGACTGCACCTTCTTCAATAAGAAAGACATCCTCAAGTGAGTGTGCCTTCCGCTCACCCCTTGAACCCGGGACCGAGGGGGACAGGGCCCGGGACCCCGCGTGCGTGGGCTGGTGGGTCACCCAGCCTGAGCCCCGAGCCGGGGGAGGGCCTGTCGCCGGCGGAAGCTAAGTGTGGCGTGACCCCCAAAACTCCCCACCCCTGCCCCAGCCGGTGTGGCTCAGCGGGTAGCGCATCGGCCTCGCGGACCGAAGGGTCCCGGGTTCCACTCGGTTCTGGGCTCGATCTCCCTTGGTTGTGGGTAGGGGGAACTGGGCCTAGGACAGGAGAGAGGAACCGGGGGGGGGCGGGGGGAGCCTCAGAGCCCCGGGACCAGACGGTGGCAGGCCGGCGGGAGGCACCCAATGCCAGGACACCCGGCCCTGCTGCCACAGGGGCCCCGGATCATGTTCCCCGAGGGAGGCCCGGCCCCGGGCCCCGGCCCCGAGGCTGTGGCAGCAGGCTGGGCCCTGACCGCTCTGCTCTGCTCAGCCAGGCAGGTCTTCCTCGCTGCCCCTGGGCGGCCAGGGCACCCCATGGTGGGTGCAGGGCCAGGTGGAGGGAGGGGGGAGGGGCAGGAGGGAGGGGGTAGGGGCAGGAGGGAGGGGGTGGGGGGCCAGAGGTCTGGGGCCTTGGGCCAGATCTGAGCCTCAGGTGCTTCTGTGAAGTGGGGACCAGGCCTGGCCAGTGTGGCTCAGTGGTTGAGCGTGGACCTCTGAACCAGGAGGTCACAGTCAGGGCGCAGGCTAAGGTTCTAGGTTCAATCCCCAGTGGGGGGGGAGGGGGGCGTGCAGGAGGCAGCCGGTCTATGGTTCTCATCATGGATGATGCTCTCCCTCTCCCTTCTTCTCTGAAATCAATAACAATGTTTTGTTTTTTTGTTTTTTAAATACAATAAAATAGGAACCACATCCCCACCCTCAGAGCACGCTGAGAGGCCGTAGCGCTGGGTGTGGAGATAAATGGGCCCCAGTCCCCGAGGCCTCACACCTGCTCCCAGGGCCACTCAGGGCTGCCACCCCTCCCGCCTCTCACCCCTCCCCCTCCCTCTCCCTCCCTCCCTCCCCTTCCCCTCCCTTCACCCCTTCCATCCACCTCCACCCCTCCCTCTCACCTCCTTCCCACCCTCTCCCACCCCCTCCCACCTCCTCCCTCCCCTTCCTCCTCCCACTCCTCCCTCCTCTTCCCTCCCCTCCCTCCCAACTCCTCCCTCCCCTTCCTCTTCCCTCCCCCTCCCTCTCCTTCCCTCCCTCCCCCTCCCTCTCCCTCCCTCCCTCCCCCTCTTCCTCCCAACCCCTCCCTTTCCCTTCCTCCCCCTCCCTCCTCTTCCCTCCCCCTCCCTCCCAACTCCTCCCTCCCCTTCCTCTTCCCTCCCCCTCCCTCTCCTTCCCTTCCTCCCCCTCTTCCTCCCTCCCTCCCACCCCCTCCTTCCCCTTCCCCCCCTCCCCCTCCCTCCCCACTGAGGGGTGTGAGCGCTGAGCCCTGAGCTGAGGGGAGGAAAGGTGAGCTGCGGGTTTGCTTTGCAGCCTGGGGCCGGCTCAGTGATCCTGGTCCGGCTCAGATAACCATTGGACATCGTCCCCCGCCTCCCCCCTCCCAGCTGGATCTGGTTGCCCCTGGCCACAGCCCTTCCTCCCCCACGGACCCCCCGTGGGCAGCCCCCCACCAGCCACCTTTGTTCCTACCCCCTCCCCCCCCCGCCCCCGCTCGGCTGCGCCCCACCACCAGCCGCACACACAGCCCGGGTGTCTGCCTGCGCGCGACTCCGTCGTCGCTTATGTTCTCCCGTCTTTTCAATAAAAACTTACCTTTTTTTTGTTTTTATTTTTAATGTATTTTATTGATTTTTTTTTTTTACAGAGGGGGATAGAGAGTGAGAAACATCGATGAGAGAGAAACATCGACCAGCTGCCTCCCGCACACGCCCCCCACTGGGGATGTGCCTGCCACCCAGGCACATGCCCTTGGCCGGAATCGAACCCGGGACCCTTCAGTCCGCAGGCCGACGCTCTAGCCACTGAGCCACACCGGTTTCGGCAAAACTTACCTTTTATTGTCGAAAGTATCACAGATGTCACACACACGCACACACACCTTTTTTTTTTCAGATCCTTCCCTGAGGACATGTTCCCATTGATTCTTAGAGAGTGGGAGGGAGAGGAGGGAGAGGCAGATAGAAACACCGATGGGGGGGAGACCCACCAATGGGCCGCCTCCCGCACGCGCCCCGGCAGGGTCCCGGGCCAGGGAGGGAGGGGCCTGCCGCCGAGGGACGTGCCCTTGACCCAGAGCCGAACCCGGGACCCTTCCGTCCACAGGCCTGCGCTCTAACCACTGACCCACACCGGCCGGGCTGGAGGGAGAAAGTCTGAAAGCTTTTGAGTTTCTATTGCGAAGCCACCCAGAGCCCTCGCCGGGGCCTGGGGCCTGGGGCCTGGGGCCTGGGTCTGTCCCTCACTGCAGCGTCTCCTCTCTCTCCTCCCCCATCTCCCCGCCAGGCTGCACGCCCGTTTCTACGAGCTGGCCCCCAACCTGGTGCCCATGGACTACAGGAAGAGCCCCATCGTCCACGTGCCCATGAGCCTCATCATCCAGATGCCGGAGCTGCGGGTAGGGAGGGGGCGCTGCCTGGGGCGGGGGGGGTAGGAGGAGTGTGGAGGGGAAGCAGGCAGGCAGGGAGGACAGGGTAGGGAGGGGGTCCGCTGGCTGCCTCAGGAGAGGCAGGGGGAGCATCAGGGGGGCGGAACAGCAGGAAGCGGGGGACAGGCGGGCTGAGCACAGGGTCCCGGGTTCGATTCCGGTCCAGGGCACGTGCAGGAGGCAGCCCATCGCTGTGTCTCTCTCCCATCGATGTTTCTCTCTGTCTCTCCCTCTCCCTTCCACGCTCTCTAAACATCCAGGGGGAAATATCCCGGGGGGAGGATTACAGAAATAAAATAAAATGAAAATGAGACGCAGCCGAAACCGGTGTGGCTCAGTGGATAGAGCGTCGGCCCGCGGACTGGAAGGTCCCGGGTTCGATTCCAGTCAAGGGCATGTGCCTTGGTTGCGGGCACATCCCCAGTGGGGGGTGTGCAAGAGGCAGCTGGTGGATGATTCTCCCTCATTGATGTTTCTAACTCTCTATCCCTCTCTCTTCCTCTCTGTAAACAATAAAATATATTTAAAATAAATAAAAAAATAAAATGCAGGTGGGCAGGGGGGACAGGGTAAGTGAGGGGGGCCGCTGCCTGGGGTGGGGCAGGGGAGCATGGGAGGGCGGGACAGCAGGAAGGGGGGACGGGCGGGCTGGGCACAGGGACCCTACCCCTCTGGGGGCTCCACGGTCGCCTCCCTGTGCCTCAGTTTCCTCCCTGCCCTGTAAGTCAGTGAGCCCCATGTGGGGCTCGGAAGGCAGCTCGGGGCCACACTCACCCACTCGTCCGTGTTCCGTGGCAGGTCGGCCATGCTTCCCAGCCCTCACGTCTGAGTTTTCATTTCACTATTATTTTATTTTTAAATATATTTTATTGACATTTTGCAGAGAGGAAGGGAGAGGGATAGAGAGTCAGAAACATCGATGAGAGAGAATCATCCATCAGCCGCCTCCTGCACGCCCCCCACTGGGGATGTGCCCGCAACCAAGGTCCATGCCCTTGGCCGGAATCGAACCCGGGACCCTTCAGTCTGCAGGCCGACGCTCTATGCACTGAGCCGCACCTGCTTCGGCCACCTCCAGGTTTTTACTGGCAAGGAGCCACCTGGGTGGGGACCGATCGTGTGAAAATGCCAGAGCAGGGAGTGGTTTTTGTTTGTCTCTTTTTGTTCATCCTTATCCAAGGGTGTGGTTTTTTTCCCCATCGATTTTTAGAGACTGCAGAAGGGAGGGTGGGAGGCAGAGAGAGGGAGACAGACGCAGACACACGCACACACACACACACACACTAATTAGTTGCCTCCTGCATGTGCCTCCACGGGGGTGGGAGATCAAGCCTGAAGCCCAGGTACATGCCCTCAGGTCTGAGGACCAGCGTTCTAACCACTGAGCCACCTGGTCAGGGCCAAGGTTGTGTTTCTCCTGACGAGTTCCCCGGGCGGGGCTGATCCCTCCGGTCCTCAGACCACGTCTGTGTTCGACATAAAAGTGTCACCCAGCCCCGGCCGGTGCGGCTCCGTGGGCAGAGCGTCGGCCTGCGGACGGAAGGGTCCCGGGTTCGATTCCCGTCAAGGGCGTGGGCCTTGGTTGCGGGCACATCCCCAGTGGGAGGCGTGCAGGAGGCAGCTGATGGATGTTTCTCTCTCATCGATGTTTCTCACTCTCTCTCCCTCTCCTTTCCTCGACCAGGAGTCCGACCAGCAGGCAGGCCGGCCAACTGCCCATGTCCCCTCCCCCTGGCCAGGCTGGCCGGCCCCCACCCATGCACAAATGCATGCACTGGGCCTCTAACATATATATATATATATATATATAGATAAGATATAGATATAGATATAGATATAGATATAGATATAGATATAGATATAGATATATATGTATATGTATATATATATACACACATACACTGAGTGGCCAGATTATTATGCGTTCAGGAATCATAATCATCCGGCCACTCCGGGTGTGTCCTATAGAATAAAAGGCTCATATGCAAATGGTCCCCTCGACCAGGAGTTCGACCAGCAGGCAGGCCGGCCAACCGCCCACGTCCCCTCCCCCTGGCCAGGTTGGCTGAACCCCACCCATGCACGAATGCATGCACCGGGCCTCTAACACACACACACACACACACACACACACACAGGATGGCCAGATGATTATGCATTCACAGATCATCATCATCATCCGGCCACTCCGTGTGTATGTATACATTTTATTGATGTCAGAGAGAAAGGAAGAGCGAGAGAGAGACATCCAGGCGGAGAGAGAGTCATGGATCGGCTGCCTCCCGCACGCCTCATGCTGGAGTGAGGTCAGGGTGATGGGGGGGCCCTCGGGGGGCTTGGCCGCCTCAGGGCTGTGAGCTGTGCGGCCTGGCTCCTCCCCGGTGATCCCCACACCCCCACCCCCGTTCCCGGATCCCCCCCCAGGAGAACCCCTTCAAGGAGCGCATTGTGGAGTCCTTCTCCGAGGACGGCGAGGGCAACCTCACCTTCGACGACTTTGTGGACATGTTCTCCGCGCTCTGCGAGTCCGCGCCCCGCGACCTCAAGGCCAGCTACGCCTTCAAGATCTACGGTGAGGCCCAGACCGGGTGGCTCAGTGGGTAGGGCGTCCGGCCTGCGGACTGAAAGGTCCCGGGTTCGATTCCGGTCAAGGGGCATGGACCTTGGTTGCGGGCACATCCCCAGTGGGGGGCGTGCAGGAGGCAGCTGATGGATGACTCTCTCTCATCGATGTTTCCAACTCTCTATTCCTCTCTCTTCCTCTCTGTATAAAATCAGTAAAATATATTTAAAAAAAAAAAAAAAAAAGATTTACGGTGAGGCCGAAACCCGTTTGGCTCAGTGGATAGAGCGTCGGCTTGGGGACTGAAGGGACCTGGGTTCGATTCCGGTCAAGGGCATGTACGTTGGTTGCGGGCACATCCCCAGTGGGGGGTGTGCAGGAGGCAGCTGACCGATGATTCTCTCATCGGTGTTTCTAGCTCTCTATCTCTCTCCCTTCCTCTCTGTATAAAATCAATAAAATATATTTAATAAAATAAACAAAAAAGATCTACAGTGAGGCCGAAACCCGTTTGGCTCAGTGGATAGAGCGTCGGCCTGCGGACTGAAAGGTCCCGGGTTCGATTCCGGTCAAGGGCAGGGACCTTGGTTGCGGGCACATCCCCAGTAGGGGGCGTGCAAGAGGCGGCTGATCGATGACTCTCTCTCATCGATGTTTCTAACTCTCTACCCTCTCTCTTCCTCTCTCTAAAAAATCAATAAAATATTTAAAAATAAAATAAAAAAAGATCTACAGTGAGGAGCGGGGGAGTGAGTGGAGGGGGTGGGGGAGCCCTGCTGCCAGGGTGAGGCCATCCCAGCCCTCCGTCCCGTCCCCACCGGCCACCAGGGGCCGCTGTGCACGCCATGCTGACCTCAGAAGGGGACGCTGAGGCCAAGGCCCACAGACAGTCCTGTCCCCGGCCCCCGTTTATTGTTCCACTGATGTCCGAGGGGAAGGGAGAGGGAGAGAGGAGCATCCACGATGAGAGAGAATCCCGGACCTGCTGCCTCCCGCACGCCCCCCACTGGGGATGGAGCCCGCCACCCGGGCCTGTGTCCTGGACCGGGAATCGAACCCGGACCTCCTGGTTCACAGGACGACGCTCAGCCACGGAGCCACGCCGTCTGAGCACCCGCCCGCCTGCACCCCGTCCCCCTCCCCTGCCCCCCTCACGCTATCTCCCCCCTCACCCCCACCCCCACACACAGACTTCAACACCGACAACTTCATCTGCAAGGAGGACCTGGAGATGACGCTGGCGCGGCTCACCAAGTCGGAGCTGGAGGAGGACGAGGTGGTGCTGGTGTGCGACAAGGTCATCGAGGAGGCCGACCTGGACGGCGACGGCAAGCTGGGCTTCTCCGACTTCGAGGACATGATCGCCAAGGCGCCCGACTTCCTCAGGTGCCGCCCGTAACCCGGCCAGTGCGGCTCAGTGGGTAGAGCATCGCCCATGCCTTTCCATCCAGCCCAGGCCCCGCCCCCTCATCCCATGCCCCTCCCCCAGCCCATGCCCCACCCCCCAGCCCAGGCTCTCCCCCACAACCCAGGCCTCTCCCCCCCCACCCATGCCCCTCCTCCCCATCCCAGGCCTCTCCCCCCCACACCCATGCCCCTCCCCCCAGCCCAAGCCTCACCCACCCCACCCCCCCCCCGCCCAGGCCCCTACCCCCAGCCCTGACCTACCCCCCCCCCATGCCCTTCCGTCCCAGCCCAAGGCCCTCCCACTCAGCCCCGGCCTCTGCCCCCCCTCCCCACCCATATCCCTCCCCCCAGCCCATGCCCCTGCCCCCCAGCCCAGGCTCTCCCCCACAACCCAGGCCTCTCCCCGCCAACCCAGGCCTCTCCCCCCCCACCCATGCCCCTCCCCCCCAGCCCAGGCCCCTCCCCCCCAGCCCAGGCCTCTCCCCCCCACCCATGCCCCTCCTCCCCAGCCCAGGCCTCTCCCCGCCAGCCCAGGCCTCTCCCCCCCACCCATGCCCCTCCCCCCAGCCCAGGCCTCTCCCCTCCCCCGGCCCAGGCCTCTCCCCCCCCCCCCCCGGCCCAGGCCCCTCCCCCCAGCCCTGGCCTATCCCCTCCCCCCCACCAACCCCCCCGCCCATGCCCTTCCCTCCCAGCCCAAGCCCCTCCCCCTCAGCCCCAGCCTCTCCCCCCCCCGCCCATATCCCTCCCCCCCAGCCAAGGCCCCACCCCCCGCCCAGGCCTCTTCCCCCCCAGCCCAAGCCCCTCCCCCAGCCCAGGCCCCTCCCCTCCAACCCAGGCCCCTCCCCCAGCCCTGGCCCCTCCCCTCCAGCCCTGGCCCCTCCCCCAGCCCAGGCCCCTCCCCTCCAGCCCAGGCCCCTCCCCCAGCCCTGGCCCCTCCCCCAAGCCCAGGCCCCTCCCCTCCAGCCCTGGCCCCTCCCCCAGCCCAAAGCTCCTCCCCCAGCCCAGGTCCCTCCCCCAGCCCTGGCCCCTCCCCTCCAGCCCAGGCCTCACCCTCTCCCGCCCTTGTCTCTCTCTCTCCAGCACCTTCCACGTCCGGATCTAAGGACACGGCCGAGGTCCGGGCCCGATGCCCACCGCCGTCCGCCTCTGCTGTCCGCACGGCTCCGCACGGCTCTGCCCTCCCAGCCGGCGGGACGGGAGCTGGGCCTCCGGGCTGACCCACGGGCACGCCCTGGGCCCTTTCAGCAAAAAGCCCTCCTCCACGGGCAGGGCAGGGGGAGGAGCGGGCCCCAGGGCGCCCCTCACAGGCCCTCCCTCTGCCCAGCCGCCCCTGTGCCCGGTCCCCCCCCCCCCCCCCGCAGTGCCCCCACCCCACCCCCTGGCTGCCCGGGGCACAGAATTTTTTTTTAAATCTATTTTCATTCATTTCAGAACGGAAGGGAGAGGAAGAGGAGAGAGAGACATCGATGGTGGGAAAGGATCACGGATCGGCTGCCTCCTGCACGTCCCCCCCTCCCCCCGCTGCTGGGGATGGAGCCCGCACCCCGGGCCTGTGCCCTGACCGGGAATCGAACCCTGACCTAGGTTCCTAGGTCGATGCTCAGCCCCTGAGCCACGCCCGCTGGGCAGCCGGGCGAAGATGAAGTTTTCACAAACTATGCAATCTTTCCCGCCCCGCCCGGTCTCCCCGCCTCCCTGCCCTTCCCGTGTGCAGCCGTGTGCAGCCGTGTGCAGCCGTGTGCAGCCGTGTGCAGCCATGTGCAGCCGTGTGCAGTCCTGTGTGGCCGTGTGAGCGTGGGCCCAGGGCCCCGTCCCGGGTCCTCACGGGCTGTGCCGCCCACACGCGTGGGAACTGAGAGTAAAAGGCCGTCCCATCCCCGCCCGTCTGGTCTGTCTGTGCGTCGCCTCCCTCCGCACCCTCCGCCCGCCCTCCGTCGGCCCCGCGCCTCCCGCCTGAGTGGGGTTCGGCGCCTGGGTCAGCGGGAGGGGGGCGCACCGTCCCCCCGTCTCCGGGGGAGCCCCAGGCGGGCGCTCGCCCGATGAGGATCGTGTCCCGTCCGTCTCCTTCCTGACGACCGTGGTTCCCGTGGACACGGACTGGCTCCCCGTGGGCCCGGCGCCGGCTCCTGTGGACACAGACCCGGCTCCCCGTGGGCCCGGCACCGGCTCGCAGCCCTGCTCAGCCCCGACAGCTCCCACTTCTGTATTTAAACACCAGAGGCCCGGTGCACGGAATTCCTTCAGCCCAGCCCGCACCCTCTCCAGCCTGGGACCCTGGGGGGATCGGGCCTAAACGGGCAGTCAGTTGGATGTCCCTCTCACAATCCAGGACTGCTGGCTCCCAACCGCTTGCCTGCCAGCCTTCCTGATTGCCCCTAATCGCTTCTGCCTGACAGCCTGATTGCCCCCTAACCACCCCCCTACCAGCCTGATTGCCCCTAACCGCTCCCCTGACAGCCTGGTTACCCCTAACTGCCCTCCACTGCCAACCTGGTCGCCCCTAACTGCCCTCCCCTGCCGGCCTGGTCACCCTCAACTGCCCTCCCCTGCCGGCCTGGTCCCTCTCCCCCACAACTGCCCTCCCCTGCCGGCCTGGTCACCCTCAACTGCCCTCCCCTGCCGGCCTGGTCCCTCTCCCCCACAACTGCCCTCCCCTGCCGGCCTGGTCACCCCCAACTGCCCTCCCCTGCCAGCCTGGTCACCCCCAACTGCCCTCCCCTGCCGGCCTGGTCACCCCCAACTGCCCTCCCCTGCCGGCCTGGTCACCCCCAACTGCCCTCCCCTGCCGGCCTGGTCACCCTCAACTGCCCTCCCCTGCCGGCCTGGTCATCCTCAACTGCCCTCCCTTGCCGGCCTGGTCGCCCCCAACTGCCCTCTCCTATCGGCCTGATCACCCCTAACTGCCCTCCCCTGCAGGCCTGGTCACCCCCAATTGCCCTCCCCTATAGGCTATCTTGTGTCCACATGGGGGTGGCCATCTTGTGTGTTGGAGTGATGGTCAATTTTCATATTACCTCTTTATTATATAGGGTATTTTTTATTGATTTCAGAGAGGAAGGGAAGAGAGAGAGAGAGAGAGTCACATCACTGGGTTGCCTCCTGCACATGCCTCAACCAGGTACATGCAACCCAGGTACATGCCCTTGACTGGGATTGAACCTGGGACCCTTTGGTGTGTAGGCTGACGCTTTACCCACTGAACCATACCAGCCAGGGCTGGTCTCTCTCCAGGCAGGTGGGCGGCCCTGGGAGAGAGGTCATAGCCGGGAGCTGCAGGCACCTGGAAGGTCCCTCCTGGGTGTGTCTCTGAGCGTGGCTCCCACACAGGAGTTGAGGGCCTCCCGGGGACCCTGGCCTGGTCCGGGGTCCAGGAGATCCAGAGCTGGGGGGTTGGAGTGGGGGAGCAGGGAGCGGCCGGGGCAGGTCTCAGGGTCTGGGCTTCTTGTCCGCAAAGAAGAGCCGCCGGACCCTCATCGGTGTGGCTCAGTGGATAGATAGAGTCTCGGCCTGCGGACTGAAGGGTCCCGGGTTCGATTCTGGTCAAGGGCATGGACCTTGGTTGCGGGCACATCCCCAGTGGGGGGCGTGCAGGAGGCAGCTGATCGATGATTCTCTCTCATCGAGGTTTCTAACGCTCTATCCCTCTCCCTTCCTCTCTGTGAAAAATCAACAAAAATATATTTTAAAAAAGGGTGTGTGTGCCAGTCTGACCCCAAACAGGTGCACCTTCCATTCGTTCACACCAGGGGGCTGTGGTGTTGGCTGCTGTCATTTTTAAAATATATTCTTTTATTGATTTCAGAGAGAATGGGAGAAGGAGAGAGGAATGTCCACGATGAGAGAGAATCACGAATCGGCTGCCTCCTGCACGCCCCCTACTGGGAGGTCGAGCCCGCAACCCGGGCCTGTGCCCTGACCGGGAATCGAACCCTGACCTCCTGGATCAGGCGTCTTCAAACTACGGCCCGCGGGCCACATGCGGCCCGCAGAGGAGTCTGATCCGGCCCGCCAGGTTTTTTGGGCAGCGAGCGCAGCCGAGGTGTTACAGTAGGAATTAGTAGTTCATATAGTCCGGCCCTCCAGCTCTCTGAGGGACCGTGATCTGGCCCCCACTTTAAAAAGTTTGAGGACCCCTGTACCTGGATCCTATGTCGAGGCTTAACCACGGAGCCACGCTGGCAAAGCAAGCTGTTATCATTTTTCTTCCTTCCTTCCTTTCTTTCTTTCTTTCTTTTTTTTTTTTTTTTTATAATCTAAGGCAGTGGTCGGCAAACTGCACCTCATGAGCCACATGTGGCTTGGAGCCGCAGTTTGCCGACCACGGCTCTAAGGGAAAAGAGGTCAAATAGTCAGATAGGGCATCTATGCACATTGAGTGGCCAGATGATGGTGATCTCTGAATGGATAGTAATCTGGCCACTCGTGTGTGTGTGTGTGTGTGTGTGTGTGTGTGTATTTATTTTTTTTAGAGGCCTGGTGCATGAATTCGTGCATGGGTGGGGTCCAGCCAGCCTGGCCAGGGGGAGGGGACATGGGCGGTTGGCCGGCCTGCCTGCTGGTCGAACTCCAGGTCGAGGGGACCATGTGCATATGAGCCTTTTATTCTATAGGACACACCCGGAGTGGCCAGATTATTATGCGTTCAGAGATCATCATCATCTGGCCACACAGCGTATATACCCTGTTTCCCCGAAAATAAGACCTACTTACAGGTTTCCTTCTGAGTGAAATAGAAGGCATCCCCCCAAAATAAGGCCCCCCCCCCTAGGCTAAACATGAGAGATGTGGTCCACTGATTCTGAAAGAAATGGAGTCACAAGAAATTTACTAGGAAATTCAGGAATTGGATTGTTAGGATGATGTTCCAGAAGATGATGACACGATTGTCATTGAATAAATGAGTAAATTCTTGATACTGTAGGATTCACAGTGTGTCTGGTTTGTGTTGACAACGACCGTACTACCGTACCGTATACAGGTAATACATCTCCTTTATTTTCATTTAACAATAAATGTGCGCCGTATTCTTCTTCATGGAAAAATAAGACATTCCCTGAAAATAAGACCTAGCGCATCTTTGGGAGCAAAAATTAATAGAAGACACTGTCTTATTTTGGGGGAAACAGGGTAACAACCTAAGTGACTGGCTGACCAGCCAGTAGCGATGACACACAATGACCACCAGGGGGCGGATGCTCCAACTGGTAGCTATGACATGCGCTGACCACCAGGGGGCAGACACTCCACGCAGGAGCTGCGAGCTGCAATGACTTGGCAGCTGTGGTTGTCGGGTGAGGCACCCAGACCAGAGAGGAGGGAGCTTGATTCCGGGGTGCTCACCCAGGAACTGCCCTCTCACAACACAGGACCCCTCTGGGGATGTCGGAGACCCGGTTTCAGCCAGATCCCCGCAGGCAAGGACACACACACACACACACACACACACACACACACACACACACCGTTGGACACTCCATCCCCAGTAGAGGGCGTGCAGGAGGCAGCTGATCCATGATTCTCCCTCATGGCTGTTCCTATCTCTCTCCCCCTTTCCCTTCTTTTCTCAAATCAATAAAAATAGCCTAACCGATGTGGACAGAGTGTCGGACCTGGGACTGAAGGGTCCCGGGTTCGATTCCGGACAAG
Organism: Pipistrellus kuhlii; assembly: GCF_014108245.1. Classification (NCBI taxonomy): domain Eukaryota; kingdom Metazoa; phylum Chordata; class Mammalia; order Chiroptera; family Vespertilionidae; genus Pipistrellus; species Pipistrellus kuhlii. The sequence goes on from NW_023425468.1 coordinate 71,058, forward strand.
GGCATGGACCTTGGTTGCCGGCAAATCCCCAGTGGGGGGTGTGCAGGAGGTAGCTGATGGATGTTTCTCTCTCATCGATGTTTCTAGCTCTCTACCCCTCTCCCTTCCTCTCTGTAAAAAAAAAAAAAAAATAGCGGAAACCGGTTTGGCTCAGTGGATAGAGCGTCGGCCTGCAGACTGAAAGGTCCTGGGTTCGATTCTGATCAAGGGCATGTACCTTGGTGGTGGACACATCCCCAGTAAGAGGTGTGCAAGAGGCAGCTGATCGATGATTCTCTCTCATCGGTGTTTCTAACTCTTTCTCCCTCTCTTTCTCTCTGTAAAAAAATCAATAAAATATATATTTTTAAAAAATACATACATATATATTAAAAACCAAAAACCAATAACAAGTGGCTGACGACACAGCCCGTGAGCGTCTTTCTGGGTGACTTTCCTCGGGGTTCCCCCCTCGAGGGGGCCCAGACACAGCACCCTCAGGAGGGGGGTCCCACTCCGAGGGTCCGTGACCATCTCCTGGTCCTCTGGGAGGAACATGACCTTGAGCGAGGACGGCCTGGGACAGGGAAGTGTCGAGGCGACAGACGGAAACTTAGAATCCTGGGGACTTCCCAGCCCCGGCTGACGGGGGGCAGGGCCGAGTGCCCCCACGTGCTCGGTGACTCCGCCCACGGCCCTGCGTGGACCGCTGCCCCGCCCCCGAAGCCCATGGGGAGGGGGTGCCTTTCTCTCCGCGCTGTTTCTTAAAATATATTTTTATTGATTTCAGAGGGGAGGGGAGAAGGAGAGAAATAGAAACATCCATGATGAGAGAATCATTCGCAGGCTGCCTCCTGCACGCGTGCTCTCCCCCCCCATCAAGCCCACAACCCAGGCATGTGCCCCAGGCCAGAATCGAACCCATGACCCTTCAGTCCACAGGCCGACGCTCTACCCACTGAGCCACACCGGCTAGGGCTTTTTAAAAATATACATTTTTTTTTTTTTATTGATTTTTTACAGAGAGGAAGGGAGAGGGATAGAGAGCTAGAAACATCGATGAGAGAGAAACATCCATCAGCTGCCTCCTGCACACCGCATACTGGGGATGTGCCCGCAACCAAGGTCCATGCCCTTGACCGGAATCGAACCTGGGACCCTTCAGTCTGCAGGCTGACGCTCTATCCACTGAGCCAAACTGGTTTCGGAGGGCTTGTTTTGTTTTTAATATATTTTATTGATTTCAGAGAGGAAGGGAGAGGGAGAGAGAGAGAAACATCAAGGATGAGAGGGAATCATCGACCGGCTGCATCCTGCATGCCCCACACTCGCTCCAAAATCTAAAATGAGAAAAGTACAGAATCGAAATGAATAAGTAACTGTCTACACCATGGAATACTGCAGCAGCTTCATTTCTTCATAAAACTTCCGTCAGCCCTGGCTGGTGTGGCTCAGTGGATAGAGCACCTGCCTGGGGGCTGAAGGGTCCCGGGTTCGATTCCGGTCAAGGGCACAGGCCTGGGTTGCAGTGCGGGGCGTGCAGGAGGCAGCTAATCAATGATTCTCTCTCGTCGCGGATGTTTCTATCTCTCTCCCTCTCCCTTTCTCTCTGAAATAAATAAAAATATTTAAAACAAAACAAAAAACAAAACCAAAAAAATTTCCATCAGTCTGGCCGGTGTGGCTCAATAGTTGGGCATCAACCTATAAACCAGGAGGTCAGGGTTCAATCCCCTGTCAAGGGCATATGCCCAGGTGTCGAACTGGCTTCCCAGTGTGGGGTGTGCAGGAGACAGCCGATCCAGGATTCTCTCTCATCATGGATGTTTCTCTCTCCCTCTCCCTCTCCTCTCCTATATGAAACCAATAACAATGTATTAAAAAAATTTTTTTAAATAGCCGAAACCGGTTTGGCTCAGTGGATAGAGCTCGGCCTGCGGACTGAAAGGTCCCGGGTTCGATTCTTGTCAAGGGCATGTACCTTGGTTGTGGGCACATCCCCAGTAGGGGGTGTGCAAGAGGCAGCTGATCGATAATTCTCTCTCATCGATGTTTCTAATTCTCTGTCCCTCTCTCTTCCTCTCTGTAAAAAATCAATAAAATATATTAATATATATATATATATATATCCATATGTGTGTGTGTGTATATATATATATATATATATATATATATATAGTATATCTTACAATATAAAAAACATGCAAATTGACCATCACTCCACTATGCCCACAGCCAATCAGAGTGAGTATGCAAATCAACCCGATTAAGATGGGGTTCATTTGCATATGCAGGCAAGGAGTGTCCGGGAGGGGCAGGACGCCTACTATGAGCGGAAGGGGGGCAGTGGAGGGAGCTACAGGAGCGGTGCTCCAGACAGAAGGAAGGAATTGCCGGCTCCCAGGCGGCTGGGAGATATTGTGCAACAGGCTTCTAGGCCTATATCATAAAAGTCTAATATGCAAATGGACTGAACCGTGGAACAAGAGGAACGACCAGTTGCCATGATGCACACTGGCCACCAGGGGGCAGACGCTCAATGCAGGAGCTCACCCCAGCCCACAGGCCCCAGGCCAGCCAAGGTGGATGCGAGGGGGGGGGGAGGGGCCTCATCCCTCTGGTCACTCCTTAGATTGGCCCTGATTGCCAGCCAGGCCTAGGGACTCTACCGTGCATGAATTTTGTGCATTGAGCCTCTAATACACATACATATATATGTGTGTGTGTGTGTGTGTGTGTGTGTGTGTGTGTGTGTTGGAGGAATTGGCTTTGGGATGGAGTCCTCGTGGGACATTCCGGGCTGTGCCAAATACCCGGTGCTTATCATCTCGTCTACACCTCACCCCAACACTCCGAGGTCATTGCTCTCACTGTGCCATTTTACAGGCGGGGAAACTGAGGCCTGGGGCGGCCCGGGGGTCACACAGCCCCTCCCTCCATGTGGAAGCCTCCGGGGCCCAGCCGATCCCCCTCACACGCACCCCCCCCCCCCCGAGGGCAGGAAGTGTGAAAAGCAACTCCTCCGCCAAAATTTCCCCTTTTCAGCAATCGCAGGCACTTCCTCCCGGCTGACCGTTTCCTCTGGTCACTGGGGTTTCTGGAGGCCGAGGGGGCAGGGACTCACGTGGGCAGTGGGCACGCAGGGCCGGCCTCTGGCACGCAGCACCCCCACCCGGGGCCCAGGCGGGACCCGGCGGGCTGCGCACGGCGGGCTCCGGGCCCCAGGACGCCGGCGTTTCCCCTGAGAGACCTTCCTTCTCCGGACGGTGCCCCCTCTCCGGCTGCTCTCTCGGATTGTCAGCGCTCACTTTATTTTTTTATATGTATGTATTTTATTGATTTTTTAAAATATATTTTATTGATTTTTTTTTTGATTTTTTTTTTTACAGAGACTAAGGGAGAGCGATAGAGAGTGAGAAACATCCACGAGAGAGAAACATCCAGCAGCTGCCTCCTGCACACTCCCCACCGGGGATGTGCCCGCAACCAAGGTCCATGCCCCTGACCGGAATGGAACCCGGGACCCTTCAGTCCGCAGGCGGATGCTCTATCCACTGGGCCACACCGGTCAGGGCTAACTTTAAAAAAAGCAAACACCTGGAACCCAGCCAAGGTAGCTCCATGGTTGAGCATCAACCCAGGAACCAAGAGGTCACGATTAGATTCCCGGTCAGGGCACAGGCCTGGCTTGTAGGCTCAATCTCCAGTAGGGGGCGTGCAGGAGGCAGCTGTTCCATGATTCTCTCTCATCATGGACGTTCCTCTCTCTCCCTGTCCATTCCCCTCTGAAGCCAAAACAAAATAAATAAATAAATAAATGTATTTTTTTCTAAAACAGTTTTGTGCCCAAGGTGTTGGGACATCCTGGTGGATTCTGAGCCCAGCGCACCCCCATACACCCACTCTCCTGGGTAAAGGTGCAGCAGTGCCGCACAAGAGGGCAGCGAGCAGGGACCAGCCTACCCGAGCCTCACCTGTGGGGCTTGACCCCACCACACCCCGCCCTACCCCCCCATTCCCCCACGACCCCGGGGTGGGCTCCGGAGTCCACGTGGGCGGACCACAAGTCCCAGACCACTTTGCGCACAGACAGAAGGCGCGACTGCAAATCCCAGGCTGCCTTGCGCGGGAGGGCGGGGGCGGCGACAGGGGCGGGTGTGTGTGTGTGGGGGGCGGGGGGGCAGTGATTGTGGGCGTGACGGGGGCGGGACTACAAATCCCAGGCTGCCTTGCGCGGGAGGGCGGGGGCCGGCTTGGGGGCCAGTGGTTGTGGGGGCGTGGCGGGGGCGGGACTACAACCCCCAGGCTGCCTTGCGCGAGGGGGCGTGGTGGGGCGTGGCGGCCGGTGGGTGCGGCGGTGGCGGCGCGGGCGGGCGCGGGGCCGGCGGCGGCAGTGGGCGCGCGGCGGGCGATGCCGGGGCCCCGCGCGGACGAGGGCGGCGGCGGCGGCGGGGCCGAGGCCGCGGGGCCGGCGCGGGAGCCGGCGCGCCTGTGCGGCTACCTGCAGAAGCTGTCGGGCAAGGGCCCGCTGCGCGGCTACCGCAGCCGCTGGTTCGTGTTCGACGCGCGGCGCTGCTGCCTCTACTACTTCAAGAGCCCGCAGGACGCGCTGCCGCTCGGCCGCCTGGACATCGCGGGCGCCTGCTTCAGCTACGACGGCCCCGACGAGGCGGCCGAGCCCGGCGCCGAGCCGCCCGCGCACTTCCAGGTGCACAGCGCGGGCGCCGTCACCGTGCTCAAGGTGGGAGCCGCCCCGCCCCCGCCTGCCCTCCCGCCGCTCCCCGCCCCGGCCCGTGGCCGCGTCCCGTGCCGGCACCTGGGGGCCCCCCTGCTCTCCCGCACCCCGGGGTGTCCCGTGCGCCGCTCCCCGGGCCCCTCTGCCCTCCCCGGGCCCCCTGCCCTCCCGCACCCGGGGTGTCCCGTGTGTCCCTCCCCGGGCCCCTCTGCCCTCCCCGGGACCCCTGCCCTCCCGCAGCCCAAGGTGTCCCGTGCGCCCCTCCCCGGGCCCCCCTCTGCCCTTCCCGGGCCCCCCTCTGCCCTCCAGGATCCCGGGGTGTCCCGTGCGCCCCTCTCCGGGCCCCTCTGCCCTCCCCGGGCCCCTCTGCCCTCCCCGGGCCCCCCTGCCCTCCCGCACCCGGGGTGTCCCGTGTGTCCCTACCCGGGCCCCTCTGCCCTCCGGCATCCCGGGGAGTCCCGTGCGCCCCTCTCCGGGCCCCTCTGCCCTCCCCGGGCCCCCCTCTGCCCTCCGGCATCCCGGGGTGTCCCGTGCGACCCCTCCGCCCCAGCGCTCAAGGCTGCATGTGACCTTGGCCGAGTGCATTCACCTCCTGTGCCTCGGTTGCCCCGTCTGCAGAGCGTGTGTTTGGGGGGGGATCCCGGGGGTGCAGGGCGCAGCTGGTGAATGGGGCGCCCGCCCAGTGCTCGGGTCCGAGTGGCAGAGTCCCCACTGCGGCCCCGCAGCCATGGGGGCAGCGCCCCTGTTCTCGCTTCTCCTCGTGCTGGCTGGGGAGGCGGGATGGCAGAAAGGGGGTGTCCCCGGGGCCATAGTCCCTGGGAGCCCCATCATGGCCGAGGGGCCCTCCTTTCCCCCCTTCCTCCTCTCTCTTTCTCTTTCTGTTTCTCTCTCTCTCTCTCTCTCTCTCTCTCTCTCTCTCCCCCCCCCCCCTCTTTCTTTCTCTCTTCCTTCCTTCCCTCCTTCCTTTCCTTCTTTCTCTCCCCCCTCCTCTGGAAGCTGGCTCTCTCCAGAGCAGCGGGCTGGGCTGGGGCGCTGGGACGGAGGACAGCTTTCTGGAAAGCTCTTTGCAAAGCCCGCCAAGTGCAAGGCCGAGTGGGCCGTGCCTCCGGCCCCCTGGGCCCCGCGCTCCTGCAGGACTGAGCCCCAGTCTCAGGGCTGCTCCCCGGGGCGTCCTTACAGACCCCCACCCCCCACCCTCTCTAAGGGGGCGCAGGCAGCTGGAGTCTGCCAGGGAGCCCGCAGGGTCCCGGTCTGGCCTGGCCCGCCCCGGCTGCTTGGAAAGCACACGTGTGAACTTGAGTGTCTGACCCCGTGTGTGTGTGTGTGTGTGTGTGTGTGTGTGTGTGTGTTCGCGGGGACTCCTGCCAAGGAGTGGCCCGTCCGCCAAAGCGTTTCCCGGGGAAATGCTTGTTAAAGGGACAGCCGCATCCTGTTAGGGTTTTGGTCTCGGGTAAAAACTCTTTGGCTCGGCCGGTGTGGCTCAGTGGTTGAGCATCCTAGGAACCAGGGGGTCAGGGTTCGAGTCCCGCTCAGGGCACAGGCCCGAGTTGCGGGGTCCTTCCCCAGCGTGGGGCGTGCAGGAGGCGACCGATCCATGATTCTCTCTCATCATGGATGTTTCTCTCTCTCTCTTTCTCTCTTTCTCTCTTTCTCCCTCTGGGGAGGAGGGAGTGGAAACGAGCAATTTATCTTCGTTTTCCCCTTTCCGATGCTCTAGCTGAGCGTTCAGTGGAGGTTCCCCGATTCCTGAGGGGCCTGTCGGGGAGGCAGGAGGGGCCCAGCTCAGGCTCTGGCGCGCTGTCCCTGTTCCAGGTCCCGTGTCTCCGGGCAGACGGGTTAGAGAGAGAAGGGGCCAGCACTTGGCAATGGGCTGATGGTATTCGCATGTGGTTCTGGTTTTAAGCCCCCCGCCCCCCGCCTTCCCCGAGCAGCTGTGGTTTGTGGGGCTGTGTCAGTGCCTGAGTCTGGATGTAAGCTGATCCCGGAATTTCTTGGTAAGCCGCTCCGTCCCGAACGCAGAGATCTGGCCCAGTGCCGTGTGTTACAGACGAGGGAACGGGGGTCGGGGAGGGGCCCAGCTCTCCCTGCCACCCCGAACCCGGACCCGGGGCAGGCCCCCTGCAAAAGGACGGAATGGAGAGGGCATGATTGTGTTATCTCTCTGGACACATCTGTTTTTTTTTTAAAAAAATTTTAATACACACACACACACACGCACACACACACACACAGAGTGGCCAGATTATTATGTTATCATGATTTCACAAGGCATAAAATCTGGCCACTCAGTGTGTGTATATATATTAAAGGTTTGGTGCATGAATTCGTGCATGGGTGGGGTCCGGCCAGCCTGGCCAGGGGGAGGGGACATGGGCGGTGGGCCGGCCTGCCTGCTGGTCGAACTCCTGGTCGAGGGGACCATGTGCATATTAGCTTTTTATTCTATAGGATACACACGGAGTGGCCAGATGATTGTGCGTTCAGAGATCATGATCATCTGGCCGTGTGTGTTTGTGTGTGTGTGTGTGTGTGTGTGTGTATTCGTGTACATTCATGCATGGGAGGGGACATGGGCGGCTGGCCGGCCTGCCTGCTGGTCGAACTCCTGGTCGAGGGGACCATTTGCATATTAGCCTTTTATCCTATAGGATACACACCGAGTGGACATGTTATTATGTGTTCAGAGATCATCATCATCATCTGGCTACTCCGTGTATATATATTTTATTGATTTCAGAGAGGAAGGGAGAGGGAGAGAGAGAAAGAAACATCCGTGATGAGAGAGAATCACGGATCGGCTGCCTCCTGCACGCCCCCCACTGGGGATGGAGCCCCCAACCCGGGCCTGTGCCCTGACCGGGAATCGAACCCAGGCCTCCTGGTTCCTAGGTCGATGCTCAGTCTCTGAGCCACGCTGGCCGGGCCTCAGCCCCCTCTTGAAGGCTCCGGGTGCCCCCTTGAGCATGCGTGTTGGTTTCTGAGTCACACGCAGCTGAGCGGTCACGTGTTCCTGTCCCGGAGCCTCGGGTGGGGAAAATGAGGCGCATTCCCCGGTGCTGACGCTGCTCTGGCTGCAGGACAAGCATTCGTCAGCCCGGCGGGCGGTCCGGTGTGTCCGTCCAGGACAGAGGGTGGGCCGGCTCCCTGGGCTGGCTGCCCCGCCCTGCACATCTGCTCCGGGCCTGGAAATACTGTCTCTTTTTTTTAAATATATTTTATTGAGCCGAGACTGGTTTAGCTCAGTGGATAGAGCATCGGCCTGCGGACTGAAGGGTCCCGGGTTCGATTCCGGTCAAGGGCATGGACCATGGTTGCGGGCACATCCCCAGTGGGGGGTGTGCAGGAGGCAGCTGATCGATGTCTCTCTCTCATCGATGTTTCTAACTCTCTATTCCTCTCCTTTCTTCTCTGTAAAAAAAAATCAATAAAATATATTTAAAAAGAAAAAAAAAGAAAGTCGTTTAAAAAATATATATATATATATATTATTTTTTACTGATTTTTTACAGAGAGGAAGAGAGAGGGATAGAGAGTTAGAAGCATCAGTGAGGGAGAAACATTAATCAGCTGCCTCCTGCACACTCCCTACAGGGGATGTGCCCGCAACCAAGGTCCATGCCCTCGACCGGAATCGAACCCGGGACCCTTCAGCCTGCAGACCGACGCTCTATCCACTGAACCAGACCGGTTTCGGCTGTCTTTTTTTTAAGTATATATTTGGAGTGATGTCAGAGAGAGGGAGAGAGAGAAACATCCATGATGAAAGGGAATCATGGATCGGCTGCCTCCTGCACGCCCCTCACTGGGGATGAAGCCCACCACCTGGGCCTGTGCCCTGACCGGAATCAAACCATGACCTCCTGGTTCATAGGTCGATGCTCAACCACTGAGCCATGCTCCTCCTCCTCTTCTTCCTTCTTCTTCTTTTACTTTTTTAAAAAAATAACAGCGTTTCTCTTTATTATTATTATTACTGGTTTTTTTCAGAAAGAGCTGAAAGAGGAGGGAGAGTCAGAGAGGAACACCATGTGAGAGAGACACCTTTTGAATGAACCACGACCTCCTGGTTCATAGGTTGACGCTCGACCACTGAGCCACACCAGCCGGGCTCTCTCATCATGGATGTCGCTCTCTCTCCTTTCATCTCTGAAATCAATCTGTAATAACAGAAGTGTAATATGCTAATTAGATCAGACGACCTTCCAGAGAATCTTCCGGATGAAGCCGGGGCCACAAGCGAAGCCCGGGCCCCGGGTGCCAGAGGGAAGCCAGGGCCGGCAGTGGGGGAAGGAAGGCCTGCTTTCGCACAATTTCGTGCACCGGGGCCTCCAGTTAAAATATGGTTCTTTAGAGAAAGGAACTGCCGCGTTAAGACTTTTAAAAATACTGGAGGCCGAAACCGGTGTGGCTCAGTGGATAGAGCGTCGGTCTGCGGACTGAAAGGTCCCGGGTTCGATTCCGGTCAAGGGCATGTACCTTGGTTGCGGGCACATCCCCAGTAGGGGGTGTGCAAGAGGCAGCTGATCGATGACTCTCTCTCATTGATGTTTCTAACTCTCTATCCCTCTCCCTTCCTCTCTGTACAAAATCAATAAAATATATTTAAAAATAAAAATAAAAAGACTAGAGGATCACTCGATACGATCAAAGAACTGCGAGAGCTTTAAGAAAAAAAAAAACATGGAGAGGAACCAGATGTGTGTCTCGTTCTGGGCGTTGGGGGTCCCTCTGGAGTGCCTGCCAGGCTGTGACTCTGAGGGGGGCTGGCGTTTCTCCATCGTCAATGAAGGGGGCGCTCCCGACTCCGGCATCCTCAGGAGCTCGGGGTGGGGACCGTCCCCCGGGGCCCTGCCGAGGCAGGAGGGCTGAGTGAATGCAGCGTTGGACCCCGGAGGGCAGGCGCGCATGTTTACAGAACTACATTTTTATTGATGTCAGAGGGGAAGGGAGAGGGAGAGAGAGAAACATCCATCGGCTGCCTCCTGCACGCCCCCCACTGGGGATCAAGCTCGCCCACCGGGCCTGTGCCCTGACCGGGAATCGAACCGGGACCTCCTGGTTCCTGGGTCAACAGTCAACCACGGAGCCACGCTGACCGGGCTAAAACTTCATTTTTAAGCCCGGCATCCATGTGTGCTAGTTAAAAAGACACCAAGCCCTGGCTGGTGTAGCTCAGTGGATAGAGCCTCGGCCTGCGGACTGGGGGTCCCGGGTTCAATTCCGGTCAAGGGCACGTGCCTGCACATTCCTCTCTCACCATGGATGTTTCTCTCTCTCTCCCCTCTCCCTTCCTGACTAAAATCAGTAAAATATACACAGACTGGCCAGATTATGATGATCTCTGAACGCATAATAATACCCCCACTCAGTGTGTGTGTTTTGTGTGTGAATATATATATATGTATATATATATATGTATGTATATTAGAGGCCTGGTTGCATGAATTGGTGCATGGGTGGGGGCTGGCCAGCCTGGCCAGGGGGAGGGGCCAGGGGCGGTGGGCCGGCCTGCCTGCCGGTCGAACTCCCGGTCGAGGGGACCATGTGCATATGAGCCTTTTATTCTGTAGAACACACACTGAGTGGCCAGTTCAGAGATCATCATCATCTGGCCACTCGGTGTGTTTAAAGAGAGACCCCGGGTGGAGCCAGGGGAGGGGAGTGGAGCCCGGGTGGGGGGCGTGCGGGTGCTGCCGGCTGGCTGTGGGTGCCGGGCGTGGCTGACCTCGATGCTCACTGAGCGAGGGCCCCGTGGGCAGAGCCGTGGGCAGAGCCGTGGCCATCGGCCTGTGGTCATCGGGCAGCCACATGGCTGCTCCTTCTGACACAGAGGCTTGTGGTCAGTTCCCCTTTCCACGAGGAGAGCGATCCGGGGTGACCTTGACCTTGACCTTGACCCCGTGTGTCTGGGTGGAAGCTGTGCTGTCCCCCCAAGTGGCTGCCCCCAGGGGGCCAGGCCCTCCCAGCCTGTCTCCTAGAACATGGCTTACATCAGATCTGTGGGCGGGATCCCTCCTCCATGTCCTCACCCTGAGCTTGCATCCTTAACGGTAACGGAGGTGTGAGCTGGCCATGGGGCCGAGGCAGGGCTTTTCCATCGAGGTGTCAGCTTTTCTTTTCTTTTTTAAACATATTTTACTGATTTTTTTTTTTTTTTACAGAGAGGAAAGGAGAGGGATAGAGAACTAGAAACATCGATGAGAGAGAAACATCCATCAGCGGCCTCCTGCACCCCCCCTACTGGGGATGTGCCCGCAACCAAGGTCCATGCCCTTGACCGGAATCGAACCCGGGACCTTTCAGTCCGCAGGCCGACACTCTTCCCACTGAGCCACACCGGTTTCGGCTCTTTTCTTTTTAAAATAAAATATATATTTATTGATTTCAGAGAGGAAGGGAGAGGGGGAGAGAGAAAGAAAGAGGATAGAAACATCAACGAGGAGAGAGAACCACGGATCGGCCGCCTCCAGCACGCCCCACATTGGGGATGGGGTTCCCCATGGGAATCGAACCACGACCGCCCGGTTCACGGCTGGAAGGTCGGCCACTCAAGCGGGGCGGGGTTTAGATTGGAATTCTTCATTCCGACGTTTATTATTTCACGAGCTGCGATTACTTACTGAGCTCCGTGTGCTGCTGTGAAGACTGTGGTCTAAAAAGATAGAATGACCTCAGCCGGTGTAGCTCAGTGGATAGCGCGTCGGCCTGCAAACCGAGGGGTCCCGGGTTCGATTCCGGTCAAGGGCATGTGCCTTGGTTGCGGGCACATCCCTAGTGGGGGGTGTGCAGGAGGCAGCTGATGGGTATTTCTCTCTCATCGATGTTTCTAACTCTCTCTCCCCTCTTCTCTGTAAAAATCAATAAAATACGTCATTGGAAAAATAAAAAGATAGGACGGACGGCTTTCTGGAGGAATAGGGTTTGTGCTGCCGCCTGCCACAGTAACCCCTGCTCGCTCCCTCTTTCCTGTCCGGGCCCCTGGCACTGGGCTGACACAGGATTTCAAAACCGTCCGGGGGGGAAAGTCAGTTTTGTTTTGTTTTCCTGCTGGCCCTGGGCCAGATCCCCGGAGGGCGTCTCGAGGCTCCTGATGATGCGGAAACGAAGAGACTCCAGAGCTGAGGGCTGTTTTCAGTTTGGCGTGGCGGCCTGCTTTTCTCAAAAACGTATTTCGTTGATTTTTTTTTTATTTTTATTTTACAGAGAGGACGGGAGAGGGAGAGAGAGAGCCAGAAACATCGATGAGAGAGAAACATCCATCAGCTGCCTCCTGCACGCCCCCCCACTGGGGATGTGCCCGCAACCAAGGTACGTGCCCTTGACGGGAATCGAACCCGGGACCCTTCAGTCCGCTGGCTGAGGCTCTATCCACTGAGCCACACAGCCAGGGCCGGTCTGCTTTCTTTATCTGAGTCTCGTCCTGGATTATCAGGCGGCTTCTGTGCTGCTCGCCGGGGCTTAGGGGAGAATGGCCTAAGGCCCGGCTCAGAAGCCCAGGGGGCCTCCCTCCATCCCGGGCGGCTGGTGGGGTCACAGGCTTCCCCCGGGGGTCAGACTCCCCCACCCCCACCCCCTTGTAAATGTGGGAGCCCTGACCCAGGCCCTGAGCCTCCGGGGAGGAGCCCAGAGCTCACACGCTAAGCTAGGGGTGTCGAACTCAATCAGAGAAGGGGCCAAAATCTAAAATCCAGCCTAAATCGCGGGCCGAATGGTTTACTGAACAGTCATAAACTGTCATTGTGATGGAAACGCAGCGGAGTGCAGTGATGACAGCGCGGTGCGGGCCACATTGCAAGGCCTGGCGGGACGGATTTGGCCCGCGGGCCTTGTGTTTGACACATGTGCGCTAAGCGGAGGCCGAGCAGCCGTGTCATCACGTGTCGTATGTGTGGGGTGACGGGGCGGCCTCTTTGAACTCTCGGATTGGATTTTTGTTCTTTTCCCTTTTTAAACATGAAGGTGATTTTGTTTTTTTTAATCTATATTTTTGTTGATTTCAGAGAGGAAGGGAGAGAGAGATAGAAACATCCATGATGAGCCCTGACCAGTGTGGCTCAGTGGATAGAGCATCGGCCTGCGGACGGAAGGGTCCCGGGTTCGATTCCGGTCAAGGGCATGGACCTTGGTTGCGGGCACATCCCCGGTGGGGAGGTGTGCAGGAGGCAGCTGATCGATGTTTCTAACTCTCTATCCCTCTCCCTTCTGCTCTGTAAAAAAATCAATTAAAAAAAAATATTTTTTTTTTAAAGAAAAAGACGCCGAAACCGGTGTGGCTCAGTGGATAGAGCGTCGGCCTGCGGACTGAAGGGTCCCGGTTCAATTCCGGTCAAGGGCATGTACGGTGGTTGCGGGCACATCCCCGGTGCGGGGCTGTGCAGGAGGCGGCTGATCAATGATTCTCTCTCATTGACCTTTCTGGCTCTCTACCTCTCTCCCTTCCTCTCTGTAAAAAAATCAATAAAATATATTTAAAAAAGAAAAAAAAAAATCCACGATGAGAAAAAAATCATGGATCGGCTGCCTCCCGCACACCCCCTACTGGGGAACGGGCTCACAACCTGGGCCTGTGCCCTTGGCAGGAATCGAACCCGGAACCCATCAGTCTGCAGGCCGACACTCTATCCACTGAGCCACAGCTGCCAGGGCTCAGGAGGGATTTTTGAACTGGGTCTTGAGGATCGAATAGGAGTTTGCAGGTGGGTGTTGGTGCCGTCGGAGCAGGGGTCAGGGAGACCGGTTCTGGGTGCTGCCGTGTGAGGGCCAGGCCCGGGGCCCCCAGGGGTGGGCTGGGGTGAGCCAGAGCTCCACGTACAGTGGCTTGGCCCCTTGAGCCCCAAGCGTTATCAGCACGGGACACACAGGACTTGGTGGCCAGGGGTAAGAAGAGAGTCCACCTAGGAACCAGGTGGTCGCGGTTCGATTCCCCGTCAGGGCACAGGCCCGGGTGGCGGGTTCCATCCCCAGTGGGGGGCGTGCAGGAGGCAGCCGATCCATGACCCTCTCTCATCATGTGCCCTGACCCGGAATCGCACCCGGCCTCCTGGGACATAGAGCGATGCGCCAACCACTGGGCCACACGGGCCGGGCTCTGAGGACCGGATCCTGGGACTCTTTCGAGGAGAGAGCTGGGTGTGGAGGGAGGGAAGGAGGTGCCTCGGGTCCACAGGATGGGACAGGGGGCCTTGCCTGTCTGCCCGGGGGGCTCCTGGGTGTGGGACAGAGGCCTGGGGGAGCAGCTGGGCCCCGTGGGGTCAGCCAGCTGTCCTGCCGGGTCCTCCGCAGCTGCCGCAGTGGGTGGCCTGGCTCTGGTCCTGTGGGCCGGCCCTGGGCGCGCAGAGGCCTGAGAGGGCAGCTGTGCCCACCCAGCTGGGGCCCCTCCCCTGGGACATGCTCTTTATTTTATTTTTAAAGGAAAAAGTGAGCCCTTTAAATATATATACATCTATGGTTTTTGTTTTGTTTTGTTTTTTAACATATTTTATTGATTTTTTTACAGAGAGGAAGAGAGAGGGAGAGAGAGGGAGAAACACCGATGAGAGAGAAACATCCATCAGATGCCTCCAGCATGCCTCCCACCGGGGATGTGCCCGCAACCAAGGTCCATGCCCTTGACCGGAATCGAACCCGGGACCCTTCAGTCCCCAGGCAGACGCTCTATCCACTGAGCCAGACCAGTTTTGGCAATGAAAATATATTTTTTTTAAATATATTTTATTGATTTTATACAGAGAGGAAGGGAGAGAGATAGAGTTAGAAACATTGATGAGAGAATCATCGATCAGCTGCCTCTTGCACACCCCCTACTGGGGATGTGCCCGCAACCAAGGTCCATGCCCTTGACCGGAATCGAACCCGGGACCCTTCAGTCCCCAAGCCGACGCTCTATCCGTTGAGCCAAACCGGTCCCGGCCAATGAAAATATTTTTAAAAAAATAATTTTTAAAATGTCACAGGCATGGAATCATATAGCATGTTGGATTCGGCTTCTTTCTTTTTAAATATTTTTTTTTATTGATGCCAGAGAGGAAAGAAGAGGGAGAGAGAAACATCCATGAGGAGAGAGAATCATGGATCGGCTGCCTCCTGCACGCCCCCCACTGGGGATCGAGTCAGCAATCCAAGCGTGTGCCCTTGACTGGAATGGAACCCGGGACCTTTCAGTTCGCAGCCCGACGCTCTATCCACTGAGCCACACCGGCCAGGGCGGATCCATGTGATCACTTAATATTCACATGTGCTGGGCGGGTCATGATGGGGTTTAGTTGTTTTAATATAAATATATCTTTATTGATTTCAGAGAGAAAGGGAGAGAGAGAGAGAGAGAGAGAGAAACATCCATGAGGAGAGAGAATCATAGACCGGCTGCCTCCTGCACGCCCCACCCTGGGGATGGAGCCTGTGCCCTGACCGGGAATCGAACCCTGACCTCCTGGTTCCCAGGTGGATGGTCAGCCCCTGAGCCCGCCGGCCGGGCTGCTGCTGCTGTTCTCACTGTGAAGCGTGTCCCCCGCTGTAGGCCTTGAAACGGACGTTGCAGCCGAGACTGGTGTGGCTCAGTGGATAGAGCGTCGGCCTGCGGACTGAAAGGTCCCGGGTTCGATTCCGGTCAAGGGCACGTACCTTGGTTGCTGGCACGTCCCCAGTGGGGGGTATGCAAGAGGCAGCTGTCAATGATTCTCTCTCATCGATGTTTCTAACTCTATCCCTCTCTCTTCCTCTCTGTACAAAATGAACAAAATATATTGAAATATATTAAAAAAAGAAAGAAAAGAAATGGACATTGCTTGGGCCCGCTCCTCCCGGCCGCCCCTTGCAGGAAACACGCGGCTCTGAGCCTGCGCGGCCGCCATAACCCCGTCCTCTCTCCCCTCCCCTAGGCCCCCAACCGCCAGCTGATGACCTACTGGCTGCAGGAACTGCAGCAGAAGCGCTGGGAGTACTGCAACGGCCTGGACATGGTCCAGGGGGCCGGCCGCATCTCGCCCCCCCCGGGGGACGGCTCCCGGGGCCTCGTGGCCAGGGGCGCCCCAGGTGAGTGCCTTCCCGGTGCGGGCCCGGGGTGACCTTGGGGGCTGGGCAAGGTCAGCGCCCAGCACCCTGCAGGGGACACAGCCCCGTCGGCAAGTGGGGCGTGTGCGGGAGGGGACCCCGAGCGGCTCCCGGGCCAGCCTGGTCCTCGGTCCCCCTGCAGGCACAGAACTCACGTCCTGTGGGCTGGGCAGAGGGGTCAGAGTTCACACAGGTGTGTACACAAAGACCCCACCCGTGACCCAGGCATGTTCCTAAGAGACGTGTGTGTGTGTGTGTGTGTGTGTGTGTGTGTGTGTGTCTTAAATATATATTCTTGCCCTGGCTGGTGTGGCTCAATGGGTAGAGCCTCTGCCTGCGGACTGAAGGGTCCTGGGTTCGATTCCAGTCAAGGGCACATGTCCAGGTGGCGGGTTCCATCCCTAGTAGCGGGTGTGCAAGAGGCAGACAATCCATGATTTTCTCTTCATCGTGGATGTTTCTCTCTCTCGCTCTACCTCTCCCTTCCTCTCTGAAATCAATAAAAATATACTTAAAAAATAAGAAATAAAAAAATATATCTATTGATTTCAGAGAGGATAGGAGAGAGAGAAAGAGAGAGAGAGAGAGAGAGGGAGAGAGAGAAACATCCATGAGGAGAGAGAATCATGGATCGGCTGCCTCCTGCACCCCTCCCCCCCCCGCCACTGGGAAATGAGCCCGCAACCCTGTCCTGCGCCCTGACTGGGAATCGAACCCTGACCTCCTGGTTCACAGGTCGATGCTCAGCCCCTGGCCCACGCTGGCCGGGCGGTCCTTCCTTGGAAGCCGAACGCCGTGGCCTGGAGCCGAGGAGACACTGAGGCCCACGTGGCTGTCTCCGCGTGGCCCGGGGCCTGTCACATGGCGGTTTGGCGTTTGTGGCTCTGACGCTGGCTCGTCCGCTCAGCAGCCAGGCCCCTGTGAGCGGCCCCTCCCTCCACGGCGTTTCCCGGGGGCGGGCGTGGAGAGGTGTGAGATGCTGTGACGGGGGCGGCGAGCCTGGCCGGGGCGGTCGGGCCTCTCTGAGGGGCGGCCACGCTGAGGCCTGGAGGGGAGCAGGAGCCGGCCGGGGGCCGGGCAGGGAGGCGGGGCCCTCGGCTGGCGGGGAGTGTCTGAAGCTGCGAGTGTGCACAGGACTGGGCGTCCACCAGCTCTAGATCGCTGCTAAGAACGAATAATGAAACTGGCCCGGCTGGCATGGCTCCACCATTGAGCGTCCTCCTAGGAGCCAGGGTTCGATTCCCGGTCAGGGACCAGGCCCAGGCCCAGGTGGTGGGCTCCATCCCCCATGCGGGGCATGCAGGAGGCAGCCAACCCATGATTCTCTCTCCTCATGGATGTTTCTATCTCCCTCTCCCTCCCTCTCTGAAATCAATAAAAATCCTATATAACAAAGAGGGGATATGCAAATGAACCCTCATGCCCTCACAAAATGGCTGTCTTTGGCTAGGCCGGCAGGGGGCTTAGTGAGGGATGACCAAATGACTGAACAGCAGGCTGCGTGGGGCGACCAGGCCAGAAGGGGGGCAGTTAGGGGCAACCAGGATGGCAGGGGGGACAGTCAGGGGTGACCAGGCTTGTGGGGGCGAGGGGGCAGTTAGGGGCCACCAGACTGGCAGAGAGGGGCAGTTAAGGGTGACTTGGCCAGCAGGGGGGCCAGTTAGGGGCGATCAGGCCGGCACACAGAGGCAGTGAGGGGCGATCGGGCCGGCACCCAGAGGCAGTGAGGGGCGATCAGGCCGGCACAGGGACGATCGGGCCGGCACCCAGAGGCAGTGAGGGGCGATCGGGCCGGCACACAGAGGCAGTGAGGGGCGATCGGGCCGGCACACAGAGGCAGTGAGGGGCGATCGGGCCGGCACACAGAGGCAGTGAGGGGCCATCAGGCCGGCACACAGAGGCAGTGAGGGGCGATCGGGCAGGCACACAGAGGCAGTGAGGGGCGATCGGGCCGGCACCCAGAGGCAGTGAGGGGCCATCGGGCCGGCACCCAGAGGCAGTGAGGGACGATCAGGCCGGCACCCAGAGGCAGTGAGGGACGATCAGGCCGGCACACAGAGGCAGTGAGGGGCGATCGGGCCGGCACCCAGAGGCAGTGAGGGGCGATCGGGCCGGCACACAGAGGCAGTGAGGGGCGATCGGGCCGGCACCCAGAGACAGTGAGGGACGATCGGGCCGGCACCCAGAGGCAGTGAGGGACGATCAGGCCGGCACCCAGAGGCAGTGAGGGGCCATCGGGCCGGCACCCAGAGGCAGTGAGGGGCGATCGGGCCGGCACACAGAGGCAGTGAGGGGCCATCGGGCCGGCACACAGAGACAGTGAGGGGCCATCGGGCCGGCACCCAGAGGCAGTGAGGGGCGATCAGGCCGGCACCCAGAGGCAGTCAGGGACGATCAGGCCGGCACCCAGAGGCAGTGAGGGGCGATCGGGCCGGCACACAGAGGCAGTGAGGGGCCATCGGGCCGGCACCCAGAGACAGTGAGGGGCGATCGGGCCGGCACACAGAGGCAGTGAGGGGCCATCGGGCCGGCACACAGAGGCAGTGAGGGGCGATCGGGCCGGCACACAGAGGCAGTGAGGGGCCATCAGGCTGGCAGGCAGCTGAGCGATTAGGAGCCAGTGGTCCAGGATTGAGAGAGGGATGTCCGATTGCCAATTTAGGGCCTAAACTGGCAGCCAGACATCCCCCAAGAGATCCTGGATCGGAGAGGAGCAGGTTGGGCTGAGGGAACCCCTCTCCCCCCCCCCCCCCCGCCCCTCACGAATTTCATGCACCGGGCCACTCGTAAAAATGTGTTTATTTCAAAAAGGAACAGAGTAGGTGTCACAGCACACTCCTCAAGCGCAGCCTCTGTCTGCGGGCGCCCGGAGCTAAAGACTCGGGATCCTGGGACTTCCGTGTGCCCGTCCACGTCCGTCCGTCCGTCCGTCCGACCGCGTCCTGAGGCAGGCGGTCCCCTGACCACGGCTGTCCCCCGTGGACCCTTACGTAAACCTCGCAGACAGGCCGGGAGCCAGGCAGAGGATCGGTACTGCGAAGGCCTGGCCACGGCTTCTCGTTCCCGTCGCACAGCACACTGAGGACGAGCCTGCCTGGCCATGCCCCCTCCCCCCCCATCCCCCGGCCCCGCGCCCCGCCCCCGCCCCGGCCACTTCCCCAGGAAGCTCCCGGCGGCCTTGCAGCAAGCCCCGGCTTCCTCGTAACCTTGGGGTTTTGTCTTCCCCCGCAGAGCCTGCCACCGCCAGCCCACACAGGAAGGGGGGCTGCACGCGGCTCCGCTTGGAGGGGTGTGCCCTGCCCCAGCCCGGAGCTCAGCTGGCTGGGCCGTCGTCCCCACCACCAGGGCTCGGGGCTCCATCCAAAGGCCCGGCCAGTGTGGCTCAGTGGGTAGAGCGTCGGCCTGCGGACCGAAGGGTCCCGGGTTCGATTCCGGTCAAGGGCATGGACCTCGGTGGCAGGCTCCTCCCCCCACCTGGGCCCCTGTCAGGGCGCGTGCAGGAGGCCACCATTCGGTGTGTTTCTCTCTGTCTTTCCCTCTCCCTTCCACCCTCCCTAAAAATCCATGGAGCCCGGCCGGTGTGGCTCAGTGGGTAGAGCGTCGGCCTGCGGACCGAAGGGTCCCGGGTCCGATTCCGGTCAGGGGCACACGCCCCCTAATGGGGATGGAGCCTGCAACCCCGGGCCTGTGCCCTGACCGGGAATTGAACCCTGACACCCTGGCTCCTGAGTCAGTGCACAACCGCTGAGCCACGCCCGGCTGGGCCTGAGGATGTTTCTCCATTGATTTTTACGGAGAGTGGAAGGGATGGGCAGAGACAGAGAGAAACGTCCGTGTGAGAGGGACACATGGATTGGTGGCCTCCTACACACTCCCCAGCTGGGGCCGGGGATCGAGCCTGCAGCCTGGGTCCGTGCTCTTGACCAGAATCAAACCCGGGATCCTCAGGTCCACAGGCTGGTGCTCTATCCACTGAGCCACACTGGCCCGGGCATGATGATCTACTTTATTTTTACCTTTTTATTTATTTTTTAAAATATATTTTATTGATTTTTTTGTTTTTTTTTTTTTACAGAGAGGAAGGGAGAGAGAGGGATAGAGAGTTAGAAACATCGATGAGAGAGAAACATCGACCAGCTGCCTCCTGCACGCCCCCCACTGGGGATGTGCCCGCAACCAAGGTCCATGCCCGTGACCGGAATCGAACCCGGGACCCTTCGGTCCGCAGGCCGACGCTCCATCCATTGAGCCACACCGGTTTCGGCTATTTTTTTATCTTTTTAAAATATATTTTATTGACTTTTACAGAGAGGAAGGGAGAGAGATAGACAGTTAGAAACATCAATGAGAGAGAAACTTCGACCAGCTGCCTCCTGCACGCCCCCCACTGGGGATGTGCCCGCAACCAAGGCACATGCCCTTGACCGGAATCGAACCCGGGACCCTTCGGTCCGCAGGCCGGTGCTCTACCCACTGAGCCACACCACCCGGGGCTCGATGATCTCCCTGAGGTCAAAACAGTGGCAGAACACGGAAGCCACCGGATGTGTCTGCGCCGCCTCTGACGAAGCCGCGCGCCCCGCGTCCAGCACCGGTGTCTGCGGAGGACGCCGGGCCGTGCTCCGGGGGGGTCAGCCAGGGCCCCTGGGGCCGCTCTGAGCCGTCCCCCTCTGTCCGCCCTTCCCCCAGACTTCCTGTACCCGCACCCCAACGCCTCCGCAGAGAAAGCCCGGACCGTCCTCGCCACGGACACGGCCCCCGGAGAGCTGGTGGGGGAGCAGGCCGCCAGCCAGCCCGCCCCGGGGCCCCCCAGCTCCATCAACTTCTCTCTGAGGCAGTGGGGCGCCGAGCTCAGGTGAGTCCGGGGGCGGGGGGGTGCGGGGGGCGTTCGCCGAGGACCCCAAGAGCAATCCCGCGTGACAGCACGTGCTGATTTCCCGTCAGAACCCTGTCACCTGTCACTCTGGGGTCTGGTTCTAGCGGCTGTTCTGTCTCCTCCGGAGGAATAGGGTCATTGTTCTCCTGGGTGACCAGGACCATGTGTTCTTGCCTCCCTGGGCGCTGGGGGGTCTTGTCTTCTATAAATATTCTTTTTAAAAATATATATTGTATTGATTTTTTTACAGACAGGAAGAAAGAGGGAGCGTTAGAGACATAGATGAGAGAGAAACATCGACCAGCTGCCTCCTGCACACCCCCCACCGGGGATGTGCCCGCAACCAAGGTCCATGCCCTTGACCGGAATTGAACCTGGGACCCCCCCCAGTCTGCAGACCGACGCTCCATCCACTGAGCCAAACCGGTCTCGGCTATAAATATTCTTTTTAAAAATATATATTCTATTGATTTTTCACAGACAGGAAGGGAGAGGGAGCATTAGAGACATAGATGAGAGGGAAACATCGACCAGCTGCCTCCTGCACACCCCCCACCGGGGATGTGCCCACAACCAAGGTACATACATGCCCTTGACCGGAATTGAACCCGGGACCCTTCAGTCCGCAGGCCGACGCTCTACCCACTGAACCAAGCCGGTTAGGGCTTTTTTTCTTTTTCTTTTTTTTTCTTTTTTTTAAAATATATTTTATTGATTTTGTACAGAGAAGAAGGGAGAGAGATAGAGAGTTAGAAACATCGATGAGAGAGAGTCATCGATCAGCTGCCTCTTGCACGCCCCCTACTGGGGATATGCCCGCAACCAAGGTACATGCCCTTGACCGGAATCGAACCCGGGACCCTTCAGTCCCCAAGCCGACGCTCTATCCACTGAGCCAAACTGGTCTTGGCTCTTTTTTTTTTTTTTATTGACTTAAAAAAGAGAGGAAGGGATGCCGAAGCTGGTGTGGCTCAGTGGATAGAGCGTCGGTCTGCGGACTGAAGGGTCCCGGGTTCGATTCCGGTCGGGGGCATGTACCTTGGTTGCGGGCACATCGCCGATGGGGGGTGTGCAGGAGGCAGCTGGTCGATGTTTCTCTCTCATCGACATTTCTAGCTCTCTCTCCCTCTCCCTTCCTCTCTGTAAAAAATCAATAAAATGTATATTTTTTTAAAGTGAAAGCAAACATTGTTTAAGAACCCACGCACTCCGTCCCCCCGTAGGAATTCCATGTCCTCCTTCCGGCCGGGAAGGGGCCAGGACAGCCGGAAGAGCGTGTTCTACACGCAGGAGGAGTGGGAGCTGCTGGACCCCAGCCCCAAGGACCTGGAGGAGTCGGCGTCGCAGGAGGAACGGCGGAGGCAGGCGCCGGAGGGGGGCAGAGGTGCGACGGGCTGGGGGTCCCCGCTCCCCCCGGCCGCCGGCCACAGGGCGTGGGAGCCTGCCCAGCAGGGAGTCCGCATCCTCTTCACTTCTTGTTTATTTATTTATTTTTTAAAAATATATATATATATTTAAATATATTTTATTGATTCCATACAGAGAGGAAGGGGGGAGATAGAGAGCTAGAATCACCGATGAGAGAGAGTCATCGATCAGCTGCCTCTTGCACACCCCCTACTGGGGATGTGCCCGCAACCTAGGTACATGCCCTTGACTGGAATCGAACCCGGGACCTTCCGGTCCCCAAGCCGACGCTCTATCCATTGAGCCACACCGGTTTCGGCAAAATATATTTTCATTTTATTATTGATTTTATACAGAGGAAGGGAGAGAGATAGAGAGCTAGAATCACCGATGAGAGAGAGTCATCGATCAGCTGCCTCTTGCACACCCCCTACTGGGGATGTGCCCGCAACCTAGGTCCATGCCCTTGACCGGAATCGAACCCGGGACCCTTCAGTCCCCAAGCTGACGCTCTCTATCCACTGAGCCACACCGCTTGCGGCTTCTTGTTTATTTTTTTAAAACATAATTTTATTGATGTCAGAGAGGAAGGGAGAGAGAGGAGAACATCCATGATGAGAGAGAATCGTGGAGTGGCTGCCTCCCGCACGCCCCACCCTGGGGATCGAACTCACAGCCCAGGCACGTGCCCTTGAGCAAAATCAAATCAGGGACCCTTCCGTCTGCAGGCTGACGCTCTATCTACTTAGCTGCACTGGCCAGGACAGGTACAGGCTTTTTAAAATATATATATATCTTACTGATTGGTTTCAGAGAGGAAGGGAGAGGAATAGAGAGAAACATGGATGAGAGAGAAACATCCATCAGCCGCCTCCTGCACACCCCCCGCTGGAGATGTGCCTGCAACCAAGGTCCATGCCCTTAACCAGGAAGGGAGTGAGAGAGAGAAACATCCATGATGGGAGAGAATCACGGATCAGCTCCCTCCTGCACGCCCCAAACTGGGGACGCAGCCTGACAGCTGGACATGTGCCCTGACCGGGAATCGAACCCTGAACTTCCCGTTCCTAGGTCGACGCTCCACCACTGAGGCACGCTGGCCGGGCTCCCCCCAGAAATGTTAATTATACAATAGCTTCATTGCAGTGCCTGAGGACAGTGATAGTAACCCTGGGACACGTTCTCATTTCCCCACTGTTCCTTCGACGTCTGCCTCCCTCGGCCCTTCAATCGAGGAAGCCACAGGCCCCACCCCCACCCCCACCGCCACCCCACGCACACAGCCCGGGTCCGTCCTGCCCGTCTTCTGACTTTAAGTGAATGAAATCTGTATAGCTCTGACGCTGTGTGTCTCCCTTTGCGTTTCAAATGCGTATTTGAACCCATCTATTATGTATTTGGGTATTTGGGTCCCTCAGTACCCTTCCGTGGCTAGAGCATCAGCCTGCGGATGGAAGGGTCCCGGGTTCGATTCCCGGTCAGGGCACACGCCCGGGGTGCAGGCTCCACCCCCAGTGTGGGGCGTGCAGGAGGCAGCCGATCCATGATTCTCTCTCATCATGGATGTTTCTCTCTCCCCCCCTCTCCCTTCCTCTCTGACATCAACAAAAATATATCCTATATAATAAAAGGCTAATATGCAAATCCACCTAGCAGCTGAAGGACTGGCCGCTTTGACGCGCACTGACCACCAGGGGGCAGGCGCTCAGTTAGAAGCCCTGAGCCGGGCTCACTGCCGAGCAGTGCAGCACTAAGGATGTCTGCCTGGCACGTAGGTGGGCCGGCCTAAGCTGTCAGTCGGACATCCCCCAACGGCTCCCGGACTGTGAGAGGGTGCAGGCCAGGCTAAGGGACCCCCACAAGGGCACGTATTTCGTGCACACGGTCTCTAGTTTAAAATGAAAAAAACAAGATGTGTGTTTACAACATCTACATATAATACATTTGGAATATATATATATATATATTTGTATCTTTTTGACTAAGGGAAAGTGACCAAGCGTCTCTAGGGCGGCAGTCGGGGTGTATAAACAAGGTGCTGCCATGCCTCTGTCGATCATCACGGTCCCTCCCTGTCCGGCTTCATGGGGTGCCTTGGGGGGAGGGGACCCCATGCTCCCAGGGTGCCCTGGGCCCTGGAGACACCCCCTCCCCCCGCCCCGTCCTCCGGGCCTGCGTCTGTTCCCGTCGGTCTCCCCGGGCCCGGCGTAGGACGGTCACAGGAACACGGCAGCCCGGGGCCTCTGAGGAGATTCTGGAAGCTCAGCTCGGTTTCCCGGCCGCTGTGTCATGCACCCGTTGGGGCGGGCGGCCCGGGTTGAGCAATCCAGCCGAGTGCAGGCCCTGCACGGGGCCTCGTCAGGAAGTGTCCGCCGGCGGGACGGACAGAGGCAGCTGGGGGGGGTGGGGGTGGGGGGGAGAAGGGCGGATTCCTCGGAGGGAGTTTCCCACCTCTCCACACCCGCCCTGTGTCCCTGCAGGCGGTGCGGGCTCCGGGTTCCTCTTCGACCTGGGCCGTGTCCCCTACAAAGGCAGGCGCCCCCTGAGGGACATGATCGGGTCGTACAAGAGTCGCCATGGCAGCGGGGACCAGGCCCCCGAGGGGACGCCCGGGGCGCCGGGCGCCGGGGGCGCCAGCCGGGCCTCGGACCCGGACCTGCAGCAGCAGGTGCAGAGCCAGCAGGAGGAGCTGGAGCAGCTGCGCAAGGAGCTGTCCAGCCAGAAGGTAACGCCCCTCCTCCTCCTCGTCCTCCTCGTTCTCCCCCTCCCCCTCCCTCTCCGACCCTCCTGCTCCCTCTCCCCCTCCTCCTCCATCTCCTCCTTCTCCTTCTTCTTCTCTTCTCCCTCCTCCTCCATCTCCTCCTCCCCCTCCTCCTCCGCTTCCTCCTCCCCTTTCTCCCCTTCCCTCTCCCCCTCTTCCCTCTCTTCCTCCTCCATCTCCTCCTCCTCCTCCATCTCCTCCTTCTCCTTCTCCTTCTCTTCTCCCTCCTCCTCCATCTCCACCTCCTCCCCCTCCTCCTCCTCCATCTCCTCCTCCTTCTTCTCCTTCTCTTCTCCCTCCTCCTCCATCTCCTCCTCCCCCTCCTCCTCCTCCATCTCCTCCTTCTCCTTCTCCTCCTCTTCTCCCTCCTCCTCCATCTCCTCCTCCCCCTCCTCCTTCTCCGCCTCCTCTTCCCCTTTCTCCCCTTCCCTCTCCCCTGTTTGTTTGGTTTTTGTTTTTGTTTTATAGAGATGAAGGGGGAAGGATAGAGTGAGAAACATCAGATGAGAGAGAAACATCCATCAGCTGCCTCCTGCACACCCCCTGGACCAAGGTCCATGCCCTTGACCAGAATCGAACCCGGGACCCTTCAGTCCGCAGGTCGATACACTAGCCACTGAGCCACACCGGTTAGGTCAGTGGTCGGCAAACTCATTAGTCCACAGAGCCAAATCTCAGCAGTACAACGACTGAGATTTCCTCTGAGAGCCACATTTTTAAACTCTAGGGGCAGGTGCATGGTTATTAACTTAATGAGGGCACTCCTAAGCTGGCCTCTGCTAAAACCTCAAGGGGCCAAAGAGCCGCCCGTGGCTCGCGAGCCGCAGTTTGCCGGCCACTGGGTCAGCTCACGGCACTCACACAGCCCGGCCGGCGCACCGGAGCCGCCGCTGGTCACAGCGCGTGTGCCGCGGCTTCCTGTGTCCTGTCATTGTCCTCTGGGCCCCGTCTTCGTGGAGGCGGTTCCGTCTCCTCTTTATCTTTGAGGTCCTCCCAGAGGAAGTTCGGCGTTGAATTGTTTCCAGGGCCCTGGCCGGTGTGGCTCAGTGGGTAGGGCGTCGGCCTGCAGACCGAAAGGGTCCCGGGTTCGATTCCGTCAAGGGCACATGCCTAGGTGGCAGGCTCCCCTCCCCAGCCCAGGCCCTGGTGGCAACCCATCGATGTGTCTCTCCGTCTACTCTCTCTCTCTCTCTCTCTCTCAAAATCAGTGCACGTGCTTGCTTACAGCTCTTTTTGAGTTTGTTCAATAGATCTCCCTGCTTTCACCGGAAGGCCCTAAAAAAAATAAAATCTGTAATAATAAAAGCACAACATGCTTAATTAGACCGGACAGCCGAACGACCTTCCAAACACCCTTTCTGACAAAGCTGTGGTGGCTATGGGTGATCGGGCAGGCAGGCAGAGTGGTTAGGGGCGATCAGGCACCAGGCAGAGTGGTTAGGGGCGATCAGTCAGGCAGGCAGAGGGGTTAGGGGCGATCAGGCAGGCAGGCAGAGGGGTTAGGGGCGATCAGGCAGGCAGGCAGAGTGGTTAGGGGCGATCAGGCACCAGGCAGAGTGGTTAGGGGCGATCAGTCAGGCAGGCAGAGTGGTTAGGGGCGATCAGTCAGGCAGGCAGAGTGGCTATGGGTGATCAGACAGGCAGGCAGAGTGGTTAGGGGCGATCAGGCAGGCAGGCAGAGTGGTTAGGGGCGATCAGGCAGACAGGCAGAGTGGTTAGGGGCGATCAGGCAGGCGGGCAGAGTGGTTAGGGGCGGTCAGGCAGGCAGGCAGAGTGGTTAGGGGCGATCAGGCAGGCAGGCAGTGGTTAGAGGCGATCAGGCAGGCGGGCAGAGTGGTTAGGGCTGATCAGGCAGGGATTGGGCCTAAACTGGCAGTCAGACATCCCTCAAGGGGCCCCGGATTACAAGAGGGTGCAGGCTGGGCTGAGGGACAACCCCCCTCCTGTGCACGAATCTAGTAAAAAATAAAAATCAATGTAAAATTATCCTCGGGTGAGGATTAAAAAAAAACACTTCCGAGTCAGGTTTCCCCGTTTCCTCACCTTCCCGCGTGGCTCCACGTGGACGTGTCACGTGTCTGCCCCCCCCCCCGTGGCTGCAGGAGCTGGTGCGGCTGCTGCAGCAGACGGTGCGCTCCTCGCAGTACGACAAGTACTTCGCCGGCAGCCGGCTGTGCGACGGGGCCGCCCCGGACACGCTGGCGCTGCTGCACCAGAAGGACGAGCAGATCCTGGGCCTGACCCGGCAGCTGGACCGGCTGGGCCTGGAGAAGGAGAGCCTGCAGCAGGAGGTGCGCACGCTCAAGGCCAAGGTGGGCGAGCTGAGCGAGCAGCTGGGCATGCTCATGGAGACCATCGGGGCCAAGGACGAGGTCATCATCAAGCTGTCGCGGCAGCTCAGCGAGGGCGAGGGCCGCGCCGCCTCCCCCGGCCCGCCGCCCGGCTCCCCCTCCGCCAGCCGGGACCAGCAGGAGCTGGACAGGCTGAAGGTGAGGGACCCCACTCTGCCTGCCTGCCCGCCTGATCGCCCCTAACCCCTCTGCCTGCCTGGTCGCCCCTAACCACTCTGCCTGCCTGATCGCCCCTAACCACTCTGCCTGCCTGCCCGCCTGATCGCCCCTAACCACTCTGCCTGCCTGATCGCCCCTAACCACTCTGCCTGGCTGCCTGATCACCCATAGCCACTCTGCCTGCCTGATCGCCCCTAACCACTCTGCCTGCCTGATCGCCCCTAACCCCTCTGCCTGCCTGATCGCCCCTAACCCCTCTGCCTGCCTGATCGCCCCTAACCACTCTGCCTGCCTGATCGCCCCTAACCACTCTGCCTGCCTGCCTGATCACCCATAGCCACTCTGCCTGCCTGATCGCCCCTAACCACTCTGCCTGCCTGATCGCCCCTAACCACTCTGCCTGCCTGATCGCCCCTAACCCCTCTGCCTGCCTGATCGCCCCTAACCCCTCTGCCTGCCTGATCGCCCCTAACCACTCTGCCTGCCTGATCGCCCCTAACCACTCTGCCTGCCTGCCTGATCGCCTCTAACCACTCTGCCTGTCTGCCTGGTCGCCCCTAACCACTCTGCCTGCCTGATCGCCCCTAACCACTCTGCCTGCCTGATTGCCCCTAACCACTCTGCCTGCCTGATCGCCCCTAACCACTCTGCCTGGCTGATCACACCAACCACTCTGCCTTCCTGCCTGATCGCCCCTAACCATTCACCTCCCTGCCTGACTGATCACACCAACCCCTCTGCCTGCCTGATCGCCCCTAACCACTCTGCCTGCCTGCCTGATCGCCCCTAACCACTCTGCCTGCCTGATCGCCCCTAACCACTCTGCCTGCCTGCCTGATCGCCCCTAACCACTCTGCCTGCCTGATCGCCCCTAACCACTCTGCCTTCCTGCCTGATCGCCCCTAACCATTCACCTCCCTGCCTGATCAGCCACATTCCTCCAGGGCTCCGGCCTCGGCGAGGCTGCCATTGCTCCAGCCCTTCTGCTCTCTCCCCGCCTGACTCCCGGCCGAGGGCGTCCCCTCCCAGGCCACCCACGGGGGCCACGGTGCCCCTCTGTGGCCGGTTCAGGCCAGTCCCCACGTGACGTAATCCCTCCCCGTCTCCTTCCTCGGCGCCTGGGCCCTGCCCGCCTTCGCTGCCGAGGGGGCGAGGGGAGAGGGCCAGAGATGAACCGGAAAGCGCCTGGTGATCCGCTTTCAGTTCCTCAGGACTCGCTCTTAACGTGGCAGGGCTGTGGGTGAGGCAGCAGCATGTGAATGGCACAGCCCGGCCAGCGTGGCTCCGTGGCTGAGCGTCCACCCAGGGACCAGGAGGTCACAGTGAGATTCCCGGCCAGGGCACAGGCCTGGGCGGCAGGCACATCCCCAGTGGGGGGCGTGCAGGAGGCAGCTGATCCACGATTCTCTCTCATCATGGATGTTTCTCTCTCTCTCTCCCTCTCCCTTCCTCTCTGAAATCAATCTATTGATATATACACCGGGTGGCCAGATGACGATGATCTCTGAACTCATAATCATCCGGCCACTCGGCGTCTATCCTATAGAATAAAAGGCTCATATGCAAATGGTCTCCTCGACCAGGAGTTCGACCAGCAGGCAGGCCGGCCAACCGCCCATGTCCCCTCGCCCTGGCCAGGCTGGCCGGACCCCACCCATGCACGAATTCATGCACTGAGTGGCCAGATGATTATGCGTTCAGAGATCATCATCATCATCTGGCCACTCGGTGTAGCACAGTCAGTCCGCGTTCAGTGAATTGACGGTTTTTGTGTGTGTGTGTTTTTCTTTTGCGAACAGGATAACCTGCAGGGGTACAAGACCCAAAACAAGTTTCTCAACAAGGAAATCTTGGAGCTCTCGGTGCTGCGGAGAAACGCGGAGAGGAGGGAGAGGGACCTGATGGCCAAGGTGGGTTGGGGTGGGGGGGGCACCCCTCCCCTGTTGGGAGGTGCAGCTTGGAAGCCATTTGGAAATGGACTCCTTTGGTCCCGGCCAGTGTGGCTCAGTGGGTAGAGCGCCGGCCTGCGGACTGAAGGGTCCCGGGTTCGAATTCCCAATCAGGGCACATGCCCGGGTTGCAGGCCCCATCCCCAGTGAGGTGTGCAGGAGGCAGCCGATCCATGATTCTCTCTCCTCATGGATATTTCCCTCCCTCCCTCTATCTCTCTCTCCTCTTCCTCTTTCCTGCTCTCTTCCTCTCTGAAATCAATAAAAAATATATTTTAAAAGAAAGGAAGGGAGGGAGGGAGGGAGGAATGGACTGGTTTGGAAAGCAGTGATTGGCTTTTTCTGTTTGTCCTCCCCTGGGGGTGTTTTTCCTGTTGCTTTCTTATAGAGAGAGTTGGAAGGGTATTTTTTTTAGCGTCTCTCTGGCTCACTTCCTGGTAGTACAGGGAGAGGGGAGGAGGGAGGGAGGGAGGGAGAGAGAGGAGGGAGGGAGAGAGAGAGAGAGGGAGAGAGAGAGAGAGAGAGAAGCATGGATGTGAGAGAGACATGTCGATTGGTTGCCTCCCACACAGGCCCTGCTCCCAGGTCCGTGCCCTTTGACTGGGAATCGAGTCCCGGGCTCTAACCACTGAGCAACCGGTTTTTATGCATTTAAAGATATATATATTTTATTGATTTTTTTTATAGAGAGGAAGGGAGAGGGAGAGAGAGAAACATGCATGATTGGGAGAGAGAATCATGGACCGGCTGCCTCCTGCACGTCCCTCTACTAGCGATGGAGCCCGCAACCCGGGCCTGTGCCCTGACCGGGAATCGAACCTGGGACCCCTCAGTCTGCAGGCGGGCGCTCTATCCACTGAGCCCCACCAGCGGGGCCGGGGGTGTATGTGATCTGCCTGCCACAGGCGGTTGTCCTCAGAAGGTGTCCCTGGGGCGTGGCCTGTGTGCCCGTGGGCACCGGGCGTGGCGTCCTCCACGGCACATGGCCTGGCTCCCTGTCTGCACCGACTCTGGGCGGCAGCATCCGGACGTCTTCGGTGCCAGCCCGGGAGGGAGGGAGGGAGGGAGGGGCCAGGCCCCCGGGGCGTCCATCAGCGTCTCTGGCTCCCGGCCCGGGCCTGGCGTTCCCGGTTGCCGTGGTGACCCCCTCGCCCCGCGCGCAGTACGCCAGCCTGGAGGCCAAGCTGTGCCAGGTGGAGAGCAAGTACCTGATCCTCCTGCAAGAGCTGCAGACGCCCGTGTGCGCCGAGGAGCAGGGCCCCAACCGCGAGGTCATCGCGCAGCTGCTGGCCGACGCGCTGCAGGTGGAGGGCCCGGAGCAGCCGGAGCAGGCGCTGCTGAAGCCGCGGCTCGTCAGGTCCGGGCGCGGGGCCGGGGCCGGGGCGGGCGGAGGGGGCGGGGCAGTGAGGGGGCAGCACCCGGGACCCTGCCTCTTGTCGGAGGTGTGTGACCGGCCCATCCCCACCTCGGAGCTCACCTCCACCATCCCTTTATGGTCTTTTTCTTCTCTTTTCTTTAATTTTTTTAATATATATTTTTTATTGGTTTTTTACAGAGGGGAAGGGAGAGGGATAGAGAGCTAGAAACGTCGAGGAGAGAGAAACATCGACCAGCCTCCTCCTGCACGCCCCCCACGGGGGATGTGCCCGCAACCAAGGTCCATGCCCTTGACTGGAATCGAACCTGGGACCTTTCAGTCTGCAGACCGATGTTCTACCACTGAGCCCAAACGGTTTCGGCTCTTTTCTTTAATTTTTTTTTAATACATTTGTATTGCTTTCAGAGAGGAAGGGAGAGGGGGAGAAACATCTGTCATGACAGGGAATCATGGACCGGCTGCCTCTTGCATGTCCCCCACTGGGGATGGAGCCCACAACCCGGGCCTGTGCCCTTGACTGGAATCGAACCCGGGACCCTTCGGTCTGCAGGCCAAAGCTCTATCCTCTGAGCCACACCGACCAGGGCTCTTTATTTTAATCCTCCACCGAGGACATTTTTCTATTGATTTTTAAAAAAATATATTTTATTGATTTTGTACAGAGAAGAAGGGAGAGAGAGAGAGAGTTAGAAACATCAATGAGATAGAGTCATCGATCAGCTGCCCCTTGCACACCCCCCACTGGGGATGTGCCCGCAACCAAGGTGCATGCCCTTGACCGGAATCGAACCCGGGACCTTTCAGTCCCCAAGCCTACACTCTATCCATTGAGCCAAACCGGTTTCGGCTTCCATTGATTTTTAGAGGTAGTGGAGGAAAGACGGAGAGAGCAGAGACGGGAATCGAACTCGGGACCCTGTGGTCAGCAGGCCAACGCTCTACCCATTGAGCCACACAGGCCGGGCGGGCCCTTCCCCGGCCTCCCCACCGAGTCCAGGCCGCTCACTGCCGCCCCCTGCCTCCCGCAGCGAGTATGACATCTACGGGTTCCGGACGGTGCCCGAGGACGACGAGGAGGAGCGGCTGGTGGCCAGGGTGCGGGCGCTGGACCTGCGGGGCCTGACGCTGGCGGAGACCCAGGAGGCGTCCACGGGCGTCAAGTGGGAGAACTACCTGGCGGGCACCGTGACGCGGGAGATGGCGCGCTCCCCGGAGCTGAAGGCGCTGGTGCGCGCGGGCGTGCCGCACGAGCACCGCTCCAAGGTGTGGCGCTGGTGCGTGGACCTGCACACGCGCAAGCTGCGCGAGGGCGCGGCGCCCGGCTACTTCGCGGCGCTGCTGCGCGCGGCGCTGGAGAAGCAGAACCCGGCCTCGCAGCAGATCGAGCTGGACCTGCTGCGCACGCTGCCCACCAACCGCCACTACGCCGGGCCCGCCTCCGACGGCATCCCGCCGCTGCGCAACGTGCTGCTGGCCTTCTCCTGGCGCAACCCCGACATCGGCTACTGCCAGGGCCTCAACAGGTGCGTGCGCCCCACGCGGGGCTGTGCGGTGCGGCCTCGGGCCCCGCCCCCGCGGCTCAGGCCCCGCCCCCGCGGCTCAGGCCCCGCCCCGCGCGCCTCGGCCCCGCCCCGCGCGCCTCGGCTCCGCCCCCTGCGACTTGGGCCCCGCCCCGCGCGCCTCGGGGGGGGGGCCTGCGACTCAGGCTCCGCCCCCCATGCCTCGGGCTCCGCCCCCCACGCCCTCCTGTTCAAAAACATGTACACTGAGCGGCCAGATGTGATGATCTCTGAATGCATAGTAATCTGGCCACTCAGTGTGTGTGTGTGTGTGTGTGTGTGTGTGTACATATATATATATATTTTTTAAATATATTTTATTGACTTTGTACAGAGAGGAAGGGAGAGAGATAGAAAGCTAGAAACATCGATGAGAGAGAGTCATCATCGATCAGCTGCCTCTTGCACACCCCCTACCGGGGATGTGCCCGCAACCAAGGTACATGCCCTTGACCGGAATCGAACCCGGGTCCCTTCAGTCCCCAAGCTGACGCTCTGTCCATTGAGCCAAACCGGTCTTGGCTATATATATTTTTAATGTATTTTTTTAATTGATTTTTCATAGAGAGGAAGGGAGAGGGAGAGTCAGAAACATTGTTGAGAGAGAAACATCGACTAGCTGCCTCCTGCACAACCCCCACTGGGGATGTGCCCGCAACCAAGAATCGAACCCAGGACCGTTCAGTCCGCAGACCGACGCTCTATCCACTGAGCCAAACTAGTTTCAGAGATACACACACACACACACACACACACACACACACACACCGTATTTTCTGGCGTATAAGACGACCCCCTAATTTTACAGTTAAAACCTAGGTTTAGGCCTATATTCGCTGTATAAGACTACCCCCACTTCCGAGGCAACACCAGTTCTGTTTTTAATAGACCGCCTCTGACTCTGGCCAATCTGAGCAGGCTTTTTACTAGAACACAGTGTAGCTTCCGGTACAGAACATGTATAATTTGCATGCATAAAAAGCCTGCTTGGATTGGCCGAAGTCAGAGAGGCCGTCTATTAAAAAAAGAACTGGGGGGGGGGGGGTAGTCTTATACAGCGAATATAGGCCTAAACCTATGTTTTAACTGTAAAATTAGGGGGTCGTCTTATACGCCGGGAAATACTGGGTGTATATATATATGATTTTTTCATTGATTTTTCATAGAGCGGAAGGGAGAGGGAGAATTAGAAACATCGATGAGAGAGAAACATTGACCAGCTGCCTCCTGCACACCCCCACCAGGGGATGTGCCCGCAACCAAGGTACATGCCCTTGACCGGAATCGAACCCTGGACCCTTCAGTCTGCAGGCCGACACTCTATCCACTGAGCCAAACCAGATTTGGCTATATATATTTATTTTAATTTTTTTTTTAGAGGCCCAGTGCACGAATTCGTGCATGGGTGGGGTCCGGCGAGCCTGGCCAGGGGGAGGCAGAGAGGACATGGGCGGTTGGCCGGGTCGAGGCGACCATTTGTATATTAGCCTTTTATTCTATAGGATAGATACTGAGTGGCTGGATGATTATGCGTTCAGAGCGCATCATCATCTGGCCATTCTGTGTATAGAAAGAGAGCCCAACTGGAGTGGCTCAGTGGATAGAGTGTCAGCCTGCAGACTGAAGGGTCACGGGTTCGATTCCCGGTCAGGGCACATGCCTGCATTGTGGGCTCGATCCCCAGTGGGGGGGGGCGTGCAGGAGGCAGCCGATCCATGATTCTCATCATGGATGTTTTTCTTCCTTCCTTTCTGAAGTCGATTTTAAAATTTTTGTTTTTTATTTTTATTTTTATTTTTTAATATATTTTATTGATTTTTCACAGAGAGGAAGAGAGAGGGATAGAGAGTTAGAAACGTCGATGAGAGAGAATCATCAATCAGCTGCCTCCTGCACAACCCCCACTGGGAATGTGCCCGCAACCAAGATACATGCCCTTGACCGGAATCGAACCCCCGGACCTTTCAGTCTGCAGGCCGACGCTCTATCCACTGAGCCAAACCGGTCCCAGCAAATTTTTGTTTTTTAAAACATATTTTTATTAATTTCAGAGAGAAGAAGGGAGAGAGAGAGAGAGAAACCTTAGTGATGAAAGAGAATTAGCGATCAGCTGCCTCCTGCATGACCGTTACTAGGGAGGGAGCCTGCACCCCAGGCCTGTGCCTTGACCACGAATTGAACCCTGACCTCCTGGCTCATAGGTCAACAGTCAACCACTGCGCCAGGGCGGCTGGACAATAAACAACATCTTAAAAGAAAGAAATATACCCTGTTCCCCAGAAAATAAGACAGTGTCTTCTATTAATTTTTGCTCCCAAAGATGCGCTAGGTCTTATTTTCAGGGGGTGTCTTATTTTTCCATGAAGAAGAATACGGTACACATTTATTGTTAAATGAACATAAAGGACATTTATTCCCTGTATACGGTACGGTAGTACGGTCGTTGTCAGCACAAACCAGACAAACTGAATCCTACAGTATCAAGAATGTACGCATTTATTCAATGACAATTATGAACATCATCCTCACAATCCAATTCCTGAACTTCCAGGTGAATTTCTTGTGACTCCATTTCTCTCAGAATCAGTGGGCCAAATCTCTCATGTTTAGCCTAGGGGGGGGGGGCCTTATTTTCGGGGGGATGCCTTCTATTTCACTCAGAAGGAAACCTGTAAGTAGGTCTTATTTTCGGAGGATGTCTTATTTTCGGGGAAACACGATAGTAATGCCCTCACCAGTGTGGCTCAGTGGATAGAGCATCCTCCCTTGGACTGAAGGGCCCCGGGTTCGATTCCGGTCAAGGGCATGTGCCTTGGTTGCGGGCACATCCCCAGTAGGGTGTGCAGGAGGCAGCTGGTCGATGATTCTCTCTCATCGATGTTTCTGACTCTCCCTCTCCTTCCTCTCTGTAAGAAATCAATAAAATATATATATATTTTTAAAGAAATCTATTAAAAAACGGCAATGAATGAAGGGGCGGGTCGTGCAGCTTTGCTCTGAGGCTTTCAGAACCGCAAGGAGAATGAGACTGGGCGGGATGGCAAGGAGGGAGGGGTGCGGGGGGGGGGGGGAGGGGCCGGGGGGGGGCGCTCACGTCCCCTCGCCCGCAGGCTGGCGGCGGTGGCCCTGCTGTACCTGGAGCAGGAGGACGCCTTCTGGTGCCTGGTGGCCATCGTGGAGGTGTTCATGCCGCGGGATTACTACACCAAGACGCTGCTGGGCTCCCAGGTGCAGCCGCGCGGCCTTCTGGGGCCTCCTGGGGGGCGGGGGTGGGGGGGTCCCTCAGTGCCCGGCCCCGCAGGAGGCCGCCTGCTCCCGCCCAGCTCAGCCCTGTGCCCTGGGCCAGGCCGCCGGGCGGGGCCCTGGCCGCCGGAGCCCGGAGGCTGGGCGGGGTGCATGGACCGCAGGCTCTCGGGGGCACCTGGGGGGGACCCCGGGGAGGGACCCAGACCCAGGGCAGGAGGGAGGCGGGCGGGAGGGCCCGATGGCCGTGGGGTCTGAGGAGGTGGGGCCAGGCCGGGCCCCTGTGGAAGGTGCGGGTCCCTGGGAGGCCGGTGCGGGTCCCGCGGGGCCCCGGAGCCTGCGTGGACGTGGCGGGGGGGAGGAGGGGTGCGGGGCGGCTCCGGGAGCGGCCCGGTGCGCACGGGGTGGGGGGCGGGGAGGGGGCTCCGGCCTGTGGGGCTCGGGCGCCAGCCGGCCTCCCGCAGGTGGACCAGCGCGTGTTCCGGGACCTGATGAGCGAGAAGCTGCCGCGGCTGCACGCGCACCTGGAGCAGCACCGCGTGGACTGCACGCTCATCACCTTCAACTGGTTCCTGGTGGTCTTCGTGGACAGCGTGGTCAGCGACGTGCTCTTCCGCATCTGGGACGCCTTCCTGTACGAGGGCCCCAAGGTGGGCGCCGGCGTGGGGGGTGCCCGCGGGGTGTGGGCAGTGGGGGGTGCCCGCGGGGTGTGGGCAGTGGGGGGGGGTGCCCGCGGGGGTGTGGGCAGTGGGGGGGTGCCCGCGGGGTGTGGGCAGTGGGGGGTGCCCGCGGGGTGTGGGCAGTGGGGGGGGGTGCCCGCGGGGGTGTGGGCAGTGGGGGGGGTGCCCGCGGGGGTGTGGGCAGTGGGGGGGTGCCCGCGGGGTGTGGGCAGTGGGGGGGGGCAGTGGGGGTGCCCGCGGCGTGGGCGGGGCTGGGGTGCCCCTGGAGGCGGCCGCTTGCTGGTTCCTGGGGAGCAGGGCGCACTCGCCTGCGGGCTCGGACGCTCTGCCGCTGACCCTCGCCCTCCGTCGGGGCGGGGGCGGGGGCGGGGGCCCTGATTGTGCGGGTGGGAAGGCGGAGGTCCAGGGCGAGCGCGGGGTCGCCTCCAGAGCCTCCGCACACGCCCGCGCGGGGCTGAGGGTGTTTGTAAAGCACGGGGTTCGCTCAGAGGACGCGGCCCGCAGGTCATCTTCCGCTTCGCGCTCGCGCTGTTCAAGTTCCGGGAGGAGGAGATCCTCCGGCTGCAGGACTCCATGTCCATCTTCAAGTACCTGCGCTCCTTCACCCGCTCCATCCTGGACGCCCGGTGGGTGCTCCCCGCCGTCACCCCCATCCCTCCGCCTCGCGCCCTCCGCCTCCGCAGCGGGCATCGGGGTGACCGGGAGCGGCCGGTGTTTGCAGAAGGCGGGCCGGGGGCTCCGGAGCGGGAACAGAGTGGAACGGAGCGTGCGGGGCCCCTGGTGCGGGGCGCAGGGCAGGCCGGGGTGCAGGGGGCCCATGCCGAGCCCCGTGTGTGCGCCCCTCTCCCCCGCCCCCCAGGAAGCTGTTCGCCATCGCCTTCGGGGACCTGAACCCCTTCCCGCTGCGCCAGATCCGCAACCGGCGCGCCTTCCACCTGGAGAAGGTGCGGCAGGAGCTGTCGGAGCTGGAGGCCATCCGCCTGGACTTCCTGCGCGAGCGCGACGCCGCCGCCGCCGCCCGGCCCGACAAGGGCGCGCTGGTCAGCGACGAGGAGGACACCTGAGCCCGGGCCCCCGGCCCGACCGGCCGACCGAGCGACCGGCCGACCGAGCGACCGGTGCCCGGCCCGACAAGGACGCGCTGGTCAGCGACGAGGAGGACACCTGAGCCCGGGCCCCCGGCCCGGACCGGCCCTGGCACACCTCCTCCTTCCCCGACCGGCCGACCGAGCAACCGGCCGACCGAGCGACCTGTGCCCAGCCCGCGGCTCCCGGGGCCTGTTCGCAGCCTCTTCCCGCCGCTCCGACGGACCGACCGACCAACCGACCGGTGCACGGCGGGCGGCTCCCGGGGCCTGTTTACAGCGAGGCCCGAGTGTGGGGTCTGCGCCCCCGAACCCCGCGTGGGCGCCCCGTGCGGGGCTCGCAGTGAGGTCCGGGCGAGGAGCGGCTGCAGGAACCCCGCTGCCTGGGGGCCCCCCGCCCGCACCGGCTCCTCCCCCCGCCCGCACCGGCTCCTCCCGGCCTGGGGCCCCCCCGCCCGCACCGGCTCCTCCCGGCCTGGGGCCCCCCCGCCCGCACCGGCCCCTCCCGGGCGCCCGGCCTGAGCGCCTCCGTGGGTTCGGGGACTCAGGGGCTCGGTCCGGGGCGCGGGGCGCTGTTGGGGCCGGTGAGCCGGGCCCCCCCCCAGGCGGCCGCACGGACCAGGGCGGCTGGGAGACGCGTTCCCTCCGGCTGGGTGTTTGGGGTCCCCGCCCCCCGCCCCGGCCACATGCGGGGGGCCCTGCGCGGGGCGGCCAGTGGGGTCTGGGCGTGCGGAGGGGGCGGGCCCGGCCCGGGATTGGGGTCCCCCTGCCCTGAGCCACACACCCCCCCTCCCGCGCCCTGTGTCCGTCACTACAGCTTCTATTTTCATAGCCGGGTCACGCGTCCCGACGGCAGCCCTGTTTGTACCCGGTCACGGGTGCAGACCCCCAGCGTGCGGGGCACCTTCCCGTCCGCTCTGGCGGTTTGTATGGAAAGGAAAATACACGTTTGTACCACGTCCTCACCTGAGATGCGTCACTGCCTGGCACGGGCTGAGCCCCTGAGCCGGCTCTGGGTGTGTGTGTGTGTGTGTGTATATGGGGGTATGTGTGTATGGGTGTGTGTTGGGGTGTGTGTGGAGGTGTGTGTGTAGAGGGGGTATGTTTTGGGGTGTTGGGGTGTGTGTGGGGGTGTGTGTGGGGGTGTGTGTGTGGGGTGTGTGTGGGGGTGTTGGGGTGTGTGTTGAGGTGTGTGTGTATGGGGGGTATGAGGGGATATGTGTTGGGAGTGTATGATATGTGTTGGGGTGTGTGTGGGGTGTGTGTTGGGGTGTGTTTTGGGGTGTGTGTATGGAGGGGTGTTGTGGGGGGTGTATATGGGGGGTATAAGGGGATATGTGTTGGGAGGTGTATGATGTGTGTTGGGGTGTGTATGATGTGTGTTGAGGGGTGTATGGAGGGGTGTTGTGGGGGGTGTATATGGGGGGTATAAGGGGATATGTGTTGGGAGGTGTATGATGTGTGTTGAGGGGTGTATGATGTGTGTTGGGGTGTGTGTGTGTGGAGGGGTGTTGTGGGGGGCAGGACGCCTCGGTCGGCAGCCCTGTGAGGCGCTGGGAGCCGCCGCTGAGCTGTGACCGGGGGGGGCCATGGGGTGACCAGGGGGGGCCATGGGGTGACCAGGGGGGGCCATGGGGTGACCGGGCCCGGCCTTCGGCCTTCAGCCGGGCGGGGAGCTGGGCGGCCCACGTGGTGGCGCCCCCTCCCTGCCAGCACCGGGCGCCTGAGTCACGGCTGTCTGCCTGCGCTGGGAGGACAGCTCAGGCCCGGCTGACCCCGGGGCCCCCACGGGGAAACCCAGAGGGACACCCATTTCCCCTGGGGTGGGGGGCAGCTGCAGAGACGGGGGGCCTGAGGGGGGGC
This sequence comes from Pipistrellus kuhlii, assembly GCF_014108245.1. Classification (NCBI taxonomy): domain Eukaryota; kingdom Metazoa; phylum Chordata; class Mammalia; order Chiroptera; family Vespertilionidae; genus Pipistrellus; species Pipistrellus kuhlii. Next base: position 110,132 of record NW_023425468.1, read on the forward strand.
ACTGACCCGCAGGCAGGGGCTGAGCTGGGACTGGGACCCCCTCCTCCTCTCCCCCCTCCTCTGGGGGCTGGCCCCCGCCAGGCCCTGCTCCCTGAGCCTGCCCAGTGGGCGGGGTGGAAGCCAGTGTGGCTCAGCGGTTGAGCCAGGAGGTCAGGGTTCGATTCCCAGTCAAGGGCACAGGCCCGGGGTGCGGGCTTGGTCCCCAGTGGGGGGCATGCAGGAGGCGGCCGGTCCATGATGCTCTCTCATCCTGGATGTTTCTATCCCCCCCCTCTCCCCTCCTCTCTGAAATCAATAAAAATATGTCAAAGACAAATCATTTTATAGCAAACGTGGAACTTTATAGAGAAGCAAGCACAGACCCCCAGGTGGGGAGGGGAAGGGCCCCCGAGCGTTTTTGTAAAGGTCAGCACACGTGTGTGCTGAGACGGAGGAGCAGGGCACACATGTACAGTCTCGGTTGGTTTGTTTTTATATATTTTTATTTTTTTATTGATTTCAGAGAGGACGGGAGAGGGAGAGAGAAACACCAATGATGAGAGAGAATCACTGGCCTGTACCCCCGACCAGAATCGAACCCGGGACCCCTCAGTTCCCAGGCCGATGCTCCACCCACTGAGCCACACCGGCCAGGGCCAGGCTTGGTTTTCATTCACAGCTTCAGAGCAGGTGGGTCTGTGTTTCTCTGGAGCTCAAGCCCATCCAGTCAGGACTAGCAGCCGCTGCGGGATTTGGGGGGGAGACAGCCTGTGCCAACAGCTGAGCTGGAGCCGGGGAGGGGGGGGGTCCCCAGATCCTCCCGCGGCCCCCCCCCCCAATAAGTTACCGCGACCATACCGGACAGCGGGGGTCCATCCAGGCTCCCAGCACAGCCAACGACTCCGCTGTCTTTAAAAAGTAGATAAATGGCCGAAACCCGTGTGGCTCAGTGGATAGAGCGTCGGTCTGCGGACTGAAAGGTCCCGGGTTCGATTCCGGTCCAGGGCATGGACCTTGGTTGCGGGCACATCCCCAGTGGGGAGCGTGCAGGAGGCAGCCGATGGATGTTTCTCTCTCATCGATCTTTCTAGCTCTCTACCCCTCCCCTTTCCTCTCTGTAAACAATCAATAAAATATGTTTGTATATTTTTTAAAGCAGATAAATGGTCCTCAGCTTCCTCCGCTCCTTCCTCAGGGCTGGCCATGCCCTGGGCCCGTGGACTCCTCCGTGTCTGTGGCCGTCTTTAGTTATTAGGATGTGGGTTTTTTTTCTTTCTTTCTTTTTTGTCTTATTTTTCTAAGTCATTTTAAATATTTACATATATATTTTATTTATTTTTCTACGGAGAGGGAGAGGAATAGTTAGAAACACGCCCTCCTGCACGCCCCCCACTGGGGATGTGCCCGCAACCAAGGTCCATGCCCTTGACCGGAATCGAACCCGGGACCTTTCAGTCCGCAGACCGACGCTCTATCCATTGAGCCACACCGGCCAGGGCCTAAGTGATTCGTTTTTAAAAATCAGTACTTTTTCAGGGGAAACAACTTGACCAAAACTCTGTTCCAGAATGTTGAGGCCCATTAACAAAGTACATTTTTTTTTAATTGCAAAAGCAGCCGAAACCGGTTTGGCTCAGTGGATAGAGCGTCGGCCTGCAGACTCAAGGGACCCGGGTTCGATTCCGGTCAAGGGCATGTGCTCTGGTTGCGGGCACATCCCAGGTAGGGGGCGTGCGGGAGGCAGCTGAGCGGTGTTTCTCTCTCGTCGATGTTTCTGACTTTCTATCCCTCTCCCTTCCTCTCTGTAAAAAATCAATAAAATATATTTTTTAAAAAAAAAGAGAAAATAAAATTTCAAAAGCAGGTAAATGCTGCCCCCCTGTGCACACTCCGAGGTATTGCAAGCGGCACAACAGAAATTCAATAGTGAATCATTTTCCAAATTCAATAGGGTTTTTTTTTTTTAAGCAGGTAAATGCTGCCCCCCTGTGGCATTCAGCGGTGTTGCAGGCAGCAGAAAAGACAAATAAGGACCTTTCTGTATTTGGGATTAGGAACCAGCTGTGCCCAGTGTCCCTCCCACACCCGCCTGAACCTACAAGTTCACGGAGGTCCGACTCAGCTGAGCCACAGCTGCATTGCCAGGTCCTCCCGTCATAATCCGGTTTAGAGCCAGGATTTTAAAAAAATATATTTAAGAGGGATCCTGGCCCGGCCAGTGTGGCTCAGTGGTTGCCACGGTGCCATTCCGGGTGGGGACATACGTCTGGGTTTCAGGCTCACACCCCAGGAGGGGGCGTGCAGGAGGCAGCCGATCAGTGGTTATCAGTGCTGGCGCCAGGCCGGGCCTTCCGTGAACATCTCAAAGCCCCAGCACAAAGGGGCTCTTTAGGAACTTGCAGCCCTAACCGGTGTGGCTCAGTGGATAGAGCGTCGGCCTGCGGACTGGGGGGTCCCGGGTTCGATTCCGGCCAAGGGCATGGACCTTGGTTGCGGGCTCATCCCCAGTAGGGGACGTGCAGGAGGCAGCTGATGGATGTTTCTCTCTCATCGATGTTTCTGACTCTCCTCCCTTCCTCTCTGAAATCAATTATATATATGTAATATATACACACACACACACCCTGATTCCCTGAAAATAAGACAGTGTCTTATATTAATTTTTGCTCCCGAAGATGCGTTAGGTCTTATTTTCGGGGAAACATGGTGTGCATATATATATATTTTTTTTTTTTTTAAAATATATTTTATTGATTTTTTTAGAGAGAGGAAGGGAGAGGGACAGAGAGCTAGAAACATCAATGAGAGAGAAACACCGACCAGCTGCCTCCTGCAGACCCCCTGCCGGGGATGTGCCCGCAACCAATGTATAATACATGCCCCTGGCCGGAATCGAACCTGGGACCCCTGAGTCCGCAGACTGACGCTCTATCCACTGAGCCACACCGGTTTTGGCATCTACATATATATATATATTTTTTTAAAGGCAGTGGGGGGAGGGAGGAGGCAGGATTTCAGACCGGGAGTCCCCCCCTCACCCCTCCTCGAAGAAGCCAGGCGACACGGGGACACGGTAGATACTTGTTTATAGAATAATAACAATAACAATAATAACAACAAGAACAGTAACAAAATAACGGCGGTACACACACACACGGTGGGAATGAAGAACCCCTGAGGCGTCCCCGCCCGCAGGGCAGGGCCGGTGTAGCACCATGGGGGCGCGGAGGGGGGCGGGGGGGGGCGCTGAGGTCTGTGTGGCTGTCAGTGGTCTGTCCGTCCGTCCGTCCGTCCGCCCGCCCGCCGGGCCGGCGGGGGCGGGTCAGCCGCGGCAGGTGAGGCAGCACTGGGCGCGGATGCTGGGCAGCCGGCAGCGGGCCAGGAGGCGGAGCCTCTCGCAGGAGCCGAAGGGCAGCTGGTCCTGCTCGCAGCCTGGGGGGGGCGGGGTCAGGGGGTCAGGGGGCACGGGGGGGGGGGGGGGCACGGGGCCGGGGTCAGGACACCCTCCCCAGAGCTTTGTTTTGAAGTGTTGACTTTTTTATTTTATTTTAAATCCTCCCCTGAGGATATTTTCCCATTGATTTTATTTTATTTTATTTTAAATATATTTTATTGAGTTTTTACAGAGAGGAAGGGAGAGGGATAGAGAGTTAGAAACATCGATGAGAGAGAAACATCGATCAGCTGCCTCTTGCACACCTCCTACCGGGGATGTGCCCGCAACCAAGGTCCATGCCCCTGACCAGGAATCGAACCCGGGACCTTTCAGTCCGCAGGCCGACGCTCTATCCACTGAGCCACACCAGCCGGCCAGGAAGCAGCTGCATCTGGGCCCCTGACCTCTGACCCCGCCGGTGGTGCAGGCGGCCCTCCCTCTTCCTGCCTCTTCACATGGGGGGGGAGGGTCCTCCTTTGCCAGCGCCCGCCGCCCGCCGGCAGCTGCCTGGCCGCGGTGACCTCACCGCCGGGGGCTCCCAGGCTCTCCTGTCGGACACGCAGCCCCATGAGTCAGTCACCCCACTTCCTGGGGCGCCAGCTGTCGGCGTCCCAGTCCCCCCCCCATCCCCGCCCCCACCCCGGGGGCTGCAGCCGGGAAACTCCCTTGTGGGGCAGCTCATGGCGCAGCCACCTGACCTCCCTCCAAACCAGAACCGCCCCAGCCAGTGTGGCTCAGTGGGTAGAGCGTCGGCCTGCGGACCGAAGGGTCCCGGGTTCGATTCCTGGTCAGGGGCATGGACCTTGGTTGCGGGCACATCCCCGGTGGGGGGGTGTGCAGGAGGCAGCTGGTTGATGTTTTTGTCTCATCGGTGTTTCTAGCTCTCTGTCCCTCTCCCTTCTCCTCTGTAAAAAACAAACAAACAAAAAAAAACCCAATAGAATATAGTTTTAAAATAATAAAATAAAAATGACATGAATGCCGGCTCCTCCCCGGCTTTGGTCGGGTGCAGGAGCCACCCCATGGGTGTGTCTCTCTCCTGTCGGCGTTTCTCTCTCCCTCCCCATCCCACTCTCTCTGAGAACCAACAACAAAACAAAACAAAAAACAGACAGGGCCTCACGGGAAGCTGGTCCTGGTTCCGGCCCCAGAGGCCCCGTTCCCGCCCCCCGCACCCCCGTCTGCCCCCCCCCCCCGGGGCCCCGGCAGCAGGCGGGCTCGGAGCCGCGGGGTCCCCTCCCCCCTCCCCAGACGGGCCCTGGGCCTGCGCCCTGACACCCTGACAGGTGACGGTGGCTTCCAGGGAAGACCGTGGCCCCCGAAACCCCGAGTCCTCACAGTTGCCCCCCGTTCCCCCTGTCCCCCCCTTGTCACCCCCTTTCCCCCATCCCCCATCCCCCTCTGTCCCAGCCCAGGGCCCGGCCCCTCTCAGAGACCAGGGTGCGGAGGCCAGAGGGGAAGTGAGCTCCCACACGGCAGGGTGTGTGTGTGTGTGTGTGTGTGTGTGTGCGCGCGTGTGTGCGCCTGTGCATGTGTCTATGTATGTGTGCATGCACTCACCTGTATATGCATGTGCCTATGGGCACATGGGATGTGCACACACGGTTTACATGTGTGTACACACCCACACGTATATGTGGGCACACTCACACGTATATACACGTACGCACCTGTATACGCATGCATGTTCACACAAACGTGTGTACACACGTGCGTGTGTGGGTACGTTGTGTGTTACGTGTGTGCACGCACATGTATTTGTATGTGTGCGCGCTGTGTGCGTGCATGCACACGTGTATTCGCGACATTGTGTGTGCACGCATGTGCGGGTCCCTGGGGTGTGCGCGCGTGTGCATGCGTGAGAGCCCAGGTGCCTGTGTGTGTCCTGAGCCTCCTCCGCCTCAGGCCCGTCCCCCAGGAGGCCCGGCCGGCCAGAAGCCGGGTGTGGGGGCCCCCCGGCCCCCCGCCGGCCCCCCGCCGGCCCCCCGGGCGGACACTCACCCTGCCGCTGCTCGGACACCTCGCAGGCCTGGGTGCCGCACGGCCGGGCGCTGGCGGGCCAGGGCGCGTGGGCGCAGCGCCCGCTGTCCTCCTCGGGCAGCCCCCGGTGGGTGTTCACACAGCGGATCACCCGGCGCTGCACCCCGCCGCCGCAGGGCGCCGAGCACTGCGGGGGGAGGGGGGGTGTGTGTGTGTGTGTCACCGCCGGCCGGCACGGCCCCCGACCGGCCTCCCCCCTCCCGCCCCCGCCAGCCCGCCCCGGGCCCCGCCCCCGGGCCCCCCCGGGCCCCGCCCCCGGGCCCCGCCCCCGGCCCCCCCCCGGGCCCCACCCTGGGCCCCGCCCCGGGCCCCGCCCCGGGCCCCGCCCCACGGCCCCAGCCCGGACCCCGCCCCACGGCCCCAGCCCCCGGCCCCGCCCCCGGGCCCCGCCCCCGGGCACCCCCCCCCCCGCTCTGCATGGCCCCCCCCACGCCCACCACCCCCACCCGGCCGCGCTCTGTCACAGCAGTGACCCTCAGGTCTCCCTGGAACCCCTCCCTGAGGCCTCGGGACACGCCTGCCCCTCGCCCCCTCCCCGCCCCCTCCCCGGCCCCTCACCTCGCCCCAGGGCCCCACCGCCCACTGGGTGCAGGGGTGCGTGTTGCAGGGCCGCGTGGCGTTGGGCCTCAGCGCCTCCGGGCACAGGCCGGGCTCCGGGCAGGTCACCAGGCGGTGCTGCTCGCCCCCGCCGCAGGCCTCCGAGCACTGGAGGGCGGGGCGGGGGCGGGGGTCAGGGCCCACCACCCCACGCCCCTCCATCACCCCCCCTCCCCGTCCATCCCCCTCCCCGTCCATCACCACTCCCTGTTCCCACCCCCCTCCCCATCTACCACCCCCTCCCGTCATCCCCCTCCCCGTCCTCACCCTCCCCGTCCATCCCCCTCCCCGTCCATCCCCCCCTCCCAATCTCACCCACACCCCCTCCCCGTCCATCCCCCTCCCCGTCCATCCCCCCTCCCCATCTACCACCCCCCCCCCGTCCATCCCCCTCCCCGCCTCCACCCCCTCACCCGTCTACCACCCTCCCCGTCCATCCCCCTCCCCGTCCTCCCCCTCCCCGTCCACCCCCCTCCCCGTCCATCCCCCCCGCCCCATCGTCCACCCCCCTCCCCGTCCACCCCCTCCCCGTCCATCCCCCTCCCCGTCCCATCCCCCTCCCCATCTACCACCCACCCCCTCCCCGTCCATCCCCCTCCCCGTCCATCACCCCCTCCCCGTCCATCCCCCTCCCCGTCCATCCCCCTCCCCGTCCATCCCCTCCCCATCTACCACCCCCTCCCCGTCCATCCCCCTCCCCATCTACCACCCCCTCCCCGTCCACCCCCCTCCCCATCCATCCCCCCTACCCGTCCATCCCCCTCCCCGTCCATCGCCCCTCCCCATCTACCACCCCCTCCTGACCCTCACCCCGCTCCCGCTCCCTCCATCCCCCTCCCCCTCCATCCCCCTCCCCTCCATCCCCCTCCCATCCAACCCCCTCCCCTCCATCCCCCTCCCCATCTACCACCCCCTCCCCCTCCCCCGTCCATCCCCCTCCCCTCCATCCCCCTCCAGGCTGGGAGCCCACCATCACCCCACGCCCCTCCTATCACCCCTCCCCCTCCCTCCCCCTCCCTCCCCCTCCCCCCCATCACACACACACACACACACACACACACCCTCACCTCCCGCCAGGAGGAGGTGTACCAGCTCAGGCAGGGCTGGGAGCCGCAGGGCCGGCGGGCGGGGGGCGGGGCGGGCCCGGGCTGGCAGTGGAAGGGCCGCAGCGGCCGCAGGTCCCGGGCGTCCACACACTGCACGTCCCGCACCGAGAGCCCCCCCCCCGCAGCCCTGGGAGCACTGGGGGGACAGGAGGGGAGGACACGGGGGGACGGACATGTGGGCGGGCACAGCCCCCCCCGCAGCCCTGGGAGCACTGGGGGGACACGGGGGGACGGACATGTGGGCGGGCACAGAGCCCCCCCCGCAGCCCTGGGAGCACTGGGGGAAACACGGGGGGACGGACATGTGGGCGGGCACAGCCCCCCCCGCAGCCCTGGGAGCACTGGGGGGACACGGGGGGATGGACATGTGGGCGGGCACAGAGCCCCCCCCGCAGCCCTGGGAGCACTGGGGGGACACGGGGGGACGGACATGTGGGCGGGCACAGAGCCCCCCCCGCAGCCCTGGGAGCACTGGGGGACACGGGGACACGGGGGGACGGACATGTGGGCGGGCACAGCCCCCCCCGCAGCCCTGGGAGCACTGGGGGGACAGGAGGGGGGGACACGGGGGACGGACATGTGGGCGGGCACAGCCCCCCGCAGCCCTGGGAGCACTGGGGGGACACGGGGGGATGGACATGTGGGCGGGCACAGAGCCCCCCCCGCAGCCCTGGGAGCACTGGGGGGACAGGGGGACACGGGGGGACGGACATGTGGGCGGGCACAGCCCCCCCCGCAGCCCTGGGAGCACTGGGGGGACAGGAGGGGGGGACACGGGGGACGGACATGTGGGCGGGCACAGCCCCCCCCCGCAGCCCTGGGAGCACTGGGGGGACACGGGGGGACGGACATGTGGGCGGGCACAGAGCCCCCCCCGCAGCCCTGGGAGCACTGGGGGGACACGGGGGGACGGACATGTGGGCGGGCACAGAGCCCCCCCCGCAGCCCTGGGAGCACTGGGGGGACACGGGGGGATGGACATGTGGGCTGGCACAGAGCCCCCCCCGCAGCCCTGGGAGCACTGGGGGGACACGGGGGGACACAGGGGGACGGACATGTGGGCGGGCACAGCCCCCCCCCCCGCAGCCCTGGGAGCACTGGGGGGACACGGGGGGACGGACATGTGGGCGAGCACAGAGCCCCCCCCACCCGCAGCCCTGGGAGCACTGGGGGGACAGGAGGGGGGACACGGGGGGACGGACATGTGGGCGGGCATAGAGCACCCCCCCCCCGCAGCCCTGGGAGCACTGGGGGGACAGGAGGGGGGACACGGGGGGACGGACGTGTGGGCGGGCATAGAGCACCCCCCCCCCGCAGCCCTGGGAGCACTGGGGGGACAGGAGGGGGGACACGGGGGGACGGACATGTGGGCGGGCATAGAGCCCCCCCTGGGAGCAGTGGGGGGACGGGGGGGGGGGGACAGACGTGGGCGGCACGGCCCCCTCCCCTCCCGCCCTGGGAGCACTCGGGGGACGGGCGTGTGGGCGGCACGGCCCCCTCCCCCTCCCGCCCTGGGAGCACTGGGGGGACAGCGGGGGGGGGGACACGGGCGGGTGGGCGGCACGGCCCCCTCCCCTCCCGCCGGCACCCACCTTGCTCCAGTTGCCGGCGCGCCAGGCGGCGCAGGGCCGCAGGTGGCAGCGGCGGGCGGGCTGCGGGCGGCCCTCGGGCGCACAGTCCTCCTCGCGGCCCGAGCTGCAGCGCACGGCCCTCCAGGAGGCGCCCAGCCCGCAGGTGGTGGAGCACTGGGGGGGGGGGGCGTGAGGGCGGGGCGTGAGGGCGGGGCGTGAGGGCGGGGCCCCCCCCCTCCAGCCCCACACCGGGCCCCCCTCCCCCCAGCCCCACACCCGGCCCCCTCCCTCCCTCCAGCCCCACACCCGGCCCCCCCCCTCCAGCCCACACCCGGCCCCCTCCCTCCCTCCAGCCCCCACACCCGGCCCCTCTCCCTCCAGCCCCACACCGGGCCCCCTCCCTCCAGCCCCACACCCGGCCCCCTCCCTCCAGCCCCACACCCGGCCCCCCTCCCTCCCTCCAGCCCCCCACCCGGCCCCCTCCCTCCCCCCAGCCCCACACCCGGCCCCCCTCCCTCCCCCCAGCCCCACACCCGGCCCCCCTCCCCCTCCTCCTCCCAGCCCCACACCCGGGGCCCCTCCCTCCCTCCAGCCCCCACTCCCTCCCTCCAGCCCCACACCCGGCCCCACTCCCCCCCAGCCCCACACCCGGGCCCCCTCCCTCCCTCAGCCCCCACTCCCTCCCTCCAGCCCCACACCCGGCCCCCCCCTCCCTCCCTCCAGCCCCACACCCGGCCCCCCTCCCTCCCTCCAGCCCCACACCCGGCCCCCCTCCCTCCCTCCAGCCCCACACCCGGCCCACCACTCCCCCCAGCCCCACACCCGGCCCCCCCTCCCTCCCCCTCCGCCCCACACCCGGCCCCCCCTCCCTCCTCCAGCCCACAACCCGGCCCCCTCCCTCCCTCCAGCCCCACACCCGTCCCCCCTCCCTCCCCTCCAGCCCCACACCCGGCCCCCTCCTCCCTCCAGCCCACACCCCGCCCCTCTCCCTCCAGCCCCACACCCGGCCCCCCTCCCCTCCCTCCAGCCCCACACCCGGCCCCCTCCCTCCCCCCAGCCCCACACCCGCCACCCCGCCCCCTCCCCCCAGCCCCACACCCGGGCCCCCTCCCTCCCTCCAGCCCCACACAAACCCCCGCCCCCCCCTCAGCCCCACACCCCCCCCCCGCCTCCCTCCCTCCAGCCACACAACCCGGCCCCCTCCCTCCCTCCAGCCCCACACCCGGCCCCCCCCCTCCCTCCGCCCCACACAACCCGGCCCGCCCTCCCTCCAGCCCCACACCCGGCCCCCTCACTCCCTCCATCCCCACAACCGGCCCCCCTCCCTCCCTCCAGCACCACACCCGGCCCCCCCTCCCTCCCTCCAGCCCCACACCCGGCCCCCCTCCTCCCTCAATCCCCACACCTTCCCCCTCCCTCCTCCAGCCCACACCCGCCCCCTCCCTCCCTCCCTCCCACAACCCGGCCCCTCCCTCCCTCCAGCCCCACACCCGGGCCCCCCTCCCGCCACCCCACACCCGGCCCTCCCTCCCCACTCCCTCCAGGCCCACAACCAGGCCCCCCTCCCTCAGCCCAGCCCCCCTCCCTCCCTCCAGCCCACAACCGCCCCCCTCCCTCCAGCCCCCAACCCGGCCCCCCTCCCTCCAGCCCCACACCCGGCCCCCCTCCCTCCCTCCAGCCCCACACCCGGCCCCCCTCCCCCCAGCCCCACACCCGGGCTGCCCATCGGGGGAGCGGAGGGAAGGGGGTGTGTCTGCATCTCCACCCCCAGGGCCTCAGTCTTCCCACCTGCAAAATGGGCTCCCCCCCCCCCCCGCCTGCCTCCCTCCCCAGGGGAGGGCGACGGGGATGAGAAGTGGTTCAGGGGGGGCACAGATGGGCAGACAGACCCCACCCCCACCCCCACCCCCACAGGAGGAACCCGAATGGGGGCTCCCTCCTCCTCAGGGACAATCCGAGGTGCAGGGGAGGGTGCTGGGGGGCAGCGGGGTGCCATGCCTCTCGGACCCCTGCAGGCCCTGAGAGCGGGTACAGCTGGAGGAGGAGAGAGCCTCTGGGGGGGACCCCACTAACGGGGGGTGCCCCGCCCAACCCCCCCTGCCGGGTAAGGGGGTGAGCTTCCCGTCCCCGGGGGCATTCGAGGCTGCGGGAGAGGAACCGGGGGCGCCCCCCAGGCTGGCAGGGGCGGGCCTGTGCGGCCCCCGGAGCCCAGGGAGGTGGGGCCCCCTCGGCCTGCCCCCTCCCACCCACCGCTCAGCAGGGGAACTGAGGCAGGGGGGGCGCGGCCCGCCGGCACTTGCCTGGCTCCAGTCTCCGGCTTCCCAGCTGGCGTTCCCGGGCGGCGGGGCCCCCGGGGCCGGGCCGGGGGGAGCCTGGGGCAGAGGGGCCGCGGGAGGGACGCCCCCCACGGCCGGCCACAGCGCCTCCGGGCCAGGCTGGGGCGAGGGGCGGGCTGGGGGCCGCGGGGGGGCCTCGGGGAACCCCGGCAGGAGAAACGGGCCTGGGGGGTCCCCCTCGTCCTCCTCGGGGACCTCGTTGGTGCTCTCCCACCGCGGAGGGGGCGCCTCGGGGGTCCCCGGGGTGGCGGGCGTGTGGCCCTCCGGGGCGGGGGGCGGGGTCCCCGTGGGGGCATCCTCCTCGGGGAGGAAGTTGAGCAGAGGGTCCCAGGGCGTCCGCCCCGCAGGCGCGGGGGGCTCCGAGGGGCCGCTCTGGGGGGGCGGGGAGGGAGAGGGGTGCAGGCCCGGCCCCCCGTTCTCGTCCCCGTCCCCGTCCTCGTCCCCGTCCCCGGCCAAGTTCTCGTGGAAGCGGATGAAGTTGTAGTCATAGTAAAAGTCGTCCACCACGGCCGGCCCCGGCGGGCCCAGCTCCGGCCGGGCCTGGTGGATGGCGTTGCCGGGTCCGGGCGGCTCAGTGGGCAGCGCGGCGCCCGGCGGCGGAGGCTGGCGCGCCGGGGGGCGGGGCGGGGAGTCCACCTCGTTGTCCAGCTCCTGGCCGAGCGGGCCGCCGCCGCCGCCGCCGCTGCCCGAGCCCTCGGGGCCCTGGGGGACGTCCAGCGGCTGCAGGCAGGGCCGCAGGAGGCAGGGCGCCTGGCCGGGCGGCCGCTCGGCCTCGTCGCAGGGCACGCCGGCGTCCTGGGTGCAGGCCACGGCCCGCCGGATCACGCCGGGCCCGCAGGTCGCGGAGCACTGCGGGGAGGGCGGAGGGTCGGCCGGGAGCTCCCAGCTGCCCCCCCCGCCCCACACGCGCCCCCATCCCAGGCCTCTGGGTTTGGGGACCAACCGGCTGGACCTGGAATACCCAACCCCCACCCCCACCCATCCGGACCTGGCAGCCAGGGCGCCCCCTGCAGCCCGCGCCCAGGAGTGGAGCCCACGGCCAGCGTGGGGATGGGGCGGAGCGTCGACCTAGGAACCAGGAGGTCCGGGTTCGATTCCCGGTCAGGGCACAGGCCTGGGTGGAGGGCTCCATCCCCAGTGGGGGGCGTGCAGGAGGCAGCCGGTCCGTGATGCTCTCTCCTCATCAATGTTTCTCTCCCTCTCTCTCTCTCTCTAACTCTCTATCCCTCTCCCTTCCTCTCTTTAATATATTTTATTGATTTTGTACAGAGAGGAAGGGAGAGGGATAGAGAGTTAGAAACATC
>NW_023425468.1:125000-162474 GCF_014108245.1 Pipistrellus kuhlii
CCGCCCCCAGGGCCCAGGGTCAGAGTGCAGCCCCTTCACTGGGCCCCCCGCACCCCCGGACCCCGCTCACACAGGGGCCCCCAGCCAAGGCGGCAGGGGCATCCCAGGCTGCAGTGGGGCGGCCGGGGACTGGGCTGCAGCTGGAGAGGGAGGCTCAGAGCCTCTTGGAGGGGCGGTCAGGGGTCAGGGGTCAGAGGGCTCACTTGGCGGGGTCAGAGGCTTCCAAGGGGGCGTGGTCAGGGGTTAGGGGTCAGGGGGCTCACTTGGGATCAGAGGCTTGCAGGAGGTGGTCAGGGGTCAGGGGTCAGGGGTCAGGGGGCTCACTTGGCGGGGTCAGAGGCTTGCAGGGGGCGGTCAGGGGTCAGGGGGGCAGTCAGAGGTCAGGGGGCTCACTTGGCGGGGTCAGAGACTTGCAGGGAGCGGTCAGGGGTCAGAGGGCGGTCAGGGGTCAGGGGGTCAGAGGCAGTCAGGGGTCAGGGGGCTCACCTGGTGGGGTCAGGGGTCAGGGGGGGCAGTGAGGGGTCAGGGGTCAGGAGGCTCACCTGGCGGGGTCCGGGGTCAAGGGGCTCACTTGGTTTGGTCAGAGGCTTGCAGGGGGCGGTCAGGGGTCAGGGGTCAGGGGTCAGGGGGCTCACTTGGTTTGGTCAGAGGCTTGCAGGGGGCGGTCAGGGGTCAGGGGTCAGGGGTCAGGGGGCTCACTTGGTTTGGTCAGAGGCTTGCAGGGGCCCCGGTCAGGGGTCAGGGGTCAGGGGTCAGGGGCTCACTTGGCAGGGTTAGGGGGGCAGTCAGAGATCAGGGGGCTCACCTGGCAGGGTCAGAGGCTTTCAGGGGGCGGTCAGGGGTCAGAGGGCGGTCAGGGGTCAGGGGTCAGAGGGCGGTCAGGGGTCAGGGGTCGGGGGCTCACCGGGGCGGGCAGAGATCCCGGACGCACATCCTCTGGCGCTCCTCGGGCGGGCCCAGGGACTCGCAGTACCTGTTGTCCACCGTCCCGTAGTGCCGCTCCGTGCAGTACGCCACCTGCCTCTGCACGCCTGGGGCGGGGCGGGGGGCGGTGAGGCCGGGGCTCAGGGCCCCCCAGGCGTGGCCACGCCCACTCTGCGCGGAGCTCCCGCAGCGAGGCCCCGCCCCCCGCCCCGGGGAGCAGCGCCTGGCGGGTAGGGACTGGGGCTTCCGAGCTGCAGCCAGGGCAGCTCAGGGCCACCCTGGACCTCAGAGTCTTCATCTGGGAAGGAGAGGAGCAAGGCCCGGCCCCCCGGCCCGGCCCCCGGCGTGGCTCAGGGGCTGAAGTCACAGTTCGATACCCGGTGGGGGCACAGGTCCGTGGGGGGCGTGCAGGAGGCAGCCGGTCCTTGGTCCTCTCTCCTCATGGATGTTTCTCTCTCTCCTCCCTTCCTCTCTGACATCAATAAAAACATATTCAATAAAAATAACAGTGCCCTGGCCAGTTTGGCTCAGGGGACAGAGCGTCGGCCTGCGGACTGAAGGGTCCCGGGTTCGATTCCAGTCAAGGGCACGGACCTTGGTAGCGGGCACATCCCCAGCAGAGGGTGTGCAGGAGGCAGCTGATGGATGTTCCTCTCTCATCGATGTTCCTAACTCTCTATCCTTCTCTCTTCCCTTCTGTTAAAAAAAAAAAAAAATCAATAAAATATAGCAAAAAAATAGATAAAAATTAGAAAATAACAGCTACCTCTGAGGATGACGTGTGCACGTAGCTCCACGGGGCGACCGCCCCCGGTAGCATGCACGTCCCTGGGACCCGCTGAGACGGGCCCATTGTACAGACGGGCAGAGTGAGGCTCAGAGCCGCCGAGCCCCAGGCTCGATGACGGCGAGCTGGACGGAGGCCCGGGGGCCAGCCCCCGCCCTCACCTTTGCCGCAGGTGACCGGGCAGTCGGTCCAGGCCCCGTAGGCCCAGGAGAACTCGGTGGCCACGCCAGGGGGGATGGCGTCCCGCTGGATGGTGTACTCGTAGTACAGACCGCGGTTCGCCTCATAGAACAGCATCTGGGGGGGTGGGGGGGGCAGGGGTGCCGGTGAGCTCTCAGCACCCTCTCCGCCCACCCAGCCACCCCCGGGACCCACTTTTGAGATGGGGAAACTGAGGCAGCCCCTCTTCCTCACACTTCCCATAGGCCAGCGTCCCTTGCAGTCGGCCTCTATTCTAAGGGGACCAGACGTCCCGCTTTTGGCGGGACAGTCCCGATTTTCAACAATCTGTCCCGCGTCCCACGGCGTTTTAAAAAAGTCCCAATTCTGCCGAAACCGGTGTGGCTCAGCGGATAGAGCGTCGGTCGGCCTGCGGACTGAAAGGTCCCGGGTTCGATTCCGGTCAAGGGCATGTACTTTGGTTGCGGGCACATCCCCAGTGGGGGGTGTGCAAGAGGCAGCTGGTCAATGACTCTCTCTCATTGATGTTTCCAGCTCTCCATCTCTCTCTCCCTTCCTCTCTGCAAAAAAAATCAATAAAATATATTTTAAAAATAAATAAAAATAAAATAAAATGGTAACAACAAAAAATCGGGACTGTCCCGCCCAAAGCGGGACGTCTGGTCCCCTTACCTCTATTCCCCAGCCGGGCCTGGGACGGGGAGGGGCGGGGGGCGGCCGGAATATGGGGGGCAGGGGGCGGGGGGGCTGGAATGGGGGGGCGGGGGCGGGGGATGGCCGGAATGGGTGGCCGGAATGGGGGGGCGGGGGGTGGGGGTGTGGGAGGCCGGAATGGGGGGGCGGGGATGGGGTGTGGGGGGGCCGGAATGGGGGTCGGGGGCGGGGGGAGCTGGAATAGGGGGCGGGGGATGACGGGGGGCGCCGGAATGGGGGGGCGGGGGATGGGGGTGTGGGGGGCCCGGAATGGGGGGGCGGGGGGGTACCGGAAAGGGGGGCCGGGGGGCGGGGGGGGACCGGAAAGGGGGGCGTGGGGTGTGGGCCCCGGAATGGGGGGGCGGGGGGGACGGAAAGAGGGGCGGGGGGGACCGGAAAGGGGGGCGGGGGGCGGGGGGGACTGGAAAGGGGGGCGGGAGTCGGGGGGACCGGAAAGGGGGCGGGGGGGGGCACCTGGATCCAGAGGGACTCGTTGGTGGGGCCGGGGGCGGTGAGCCGCTCCAGGTGGCCGTCGCGCACGTAGGTGAAGACGGTGCCGGCGATGGGGTGGGCGCCCTGGTGGCGGATGCTCCACTGCCCGTTGAGGTGGTGGCGGCCGGCGTCCTGGCCCCGCAGCACCAGGAAGTTGCCCGACGGGACCAGCTCCTTGATCAGGATCTCCCGGGCGCCGGCCGGGATCTGGCCCACGTCCACGTACCCTGAGGGCCAGGCGGTGCGGGGTGAGCCCTGCCGCCGCCCCACCTCCGCCCTCTGCCTCTTCCCCCTCCAGGGCTGAGCGTTGGCCTAGGAACCAGGAGGCCACGGTTCGATTCCCCGTCCGGCACAGGCATGCAGGCTCGGGTGGCCGGCTCGATGCCCAGTGGGGAGCCTGCAGGAGGCAGCCGGTCTGTGATTCTCTCTCATCATGGATGTTTCTACCTCTCTCCCTCTCCCTTCCTCTCTGAAAGCAATACAAAATATATTTGAAAAGTAAAAGTTTAGCCGAGGCTGGTGTGGCTCAGTGGATATAGCGTCAGGCTGCGGACTGAAAGGTCCCGGGTTTGATTCCGGTCAGGGGCATGTACCTTGGTTGCGAGCACATCCCCAGTAGGGGGTGTGCAAGAGGCAGCTGGTCGATGTTTCTCTCTCATCGATGTTTCTGACTCTCTATCCCTCTCTCTTCCTCTCTGTGAAAAATCAATGAAATATTTTAAAAATAAATAAAAAGCATCCCTTATTTGGTATTTGACAAAAGGAATGAAACTTCTTTAAGAAAAAAAAAATTAAATCCTATATAATAAAAGTCTAATATGCAAATCGACCCAACAGGGGAGCCACCTGTCGCCATGATGCGCACTGACCACCAGGGGGCAGACGCTCAGTGCAGGAGCTGCCCCCAGCCTGCAGGCCCCAGGCTGGCCAAGGCGGGTGCCAATGGGCGCCCCCCACCCGCCCCCTCCTGATCGCCCGGATCACCAGCCAGGCCCAGGGACGCTATCGTGCGCGATTTCACGCACCAGGCCGCTGGCAAATAAACAAACAGCCCTACTCCGTCCTCCTGCTTCCCGCCATCCATCCCGTCTGGGACGGCTCTGGGCGCTGTGCCCGGGCCACAGCCGTGTGCCGCAGGCTCTGCTGTGACCCCGTGTCACAGGGGGTGGGGATGTGAGGGCACCGAGCGGTGAGGCAGGGGGAAGGGCTCCGAGGGCTGTGCTCCCATCAGGCAGTGGGGTCTGAGGGCTGTGCTCCCATCAGGCAGTGGGGTCTGAGGGCTGTGCTCCCATTGGGCCGTGGGATCCAGGGGCTGTGCTCCCATCAGGCAGTGGGGTCTGAGGGCTGTGCTCCCATCAGGCAGTGGGGTCTGAGGGCTGTGCTCCCATCAGGCCGTGGGATCCAGGGGCTGTGCTCCCATCAGGCAGTGGGGTCTGAGGGCTGTGCTCCCATCGGGCCGTGGGGTCTGAGGGCTGTGCTCCCATCAGGCAGTGGGGTCTGAGGGCTGTGCTCCCATCGGGCCGTGGGGTCCAGGGGCTGTGCTCCCATCGGGCCGTGGATCCAGGGGCTGTGCTCCCATTAGGCAGTGGGGTCTGAGGGCTGTGCTCCCATTGGGCCGTGGGGTCTGAGGGCTGTGCTCCCATCAGGCAGTGGGGTCTGAGGGCTGTGCTCCCATCAGGCAGTGGGGTCTGAGGGCTGTGCTCCCATTGGGCCGTGGGGTCTGAGGGCTGTGCTCCCATCAGGCCGTGGGGTCTGAGGGCAGCTTCTTGGGGATCTGACCGAACCCTGCCTCCCTCGCCGGCCCCAACTGCGGGCCTTCCTTCCTCCACGCCATGTGTGTGCGCGTATGTGTGTGAGTGTGTCTCTGTTCGTGTGTCTGTGTGTGTCTGTGTCTGTGCGTGTGTCTGTGCGTGTGTGTGTGTCTCTCTGTGTGTGTTTCTCTGTGCGTGTGTCTGTGTGTGTCTGTGTCTGTGTGTGTCTGTGCGTGTCTCTGTGCGCGTGTCTCTGTGCGCACGTGCGTGCGCGTGTGTGTGTGTCTCTGTGTGTGTGTCGGTGCGTGTGTCTGTGTGTGTGTGGCACAAGCTCCACCTGAATCTCTCTTTCAATTCTTTTCTCTTTCTGATCCCGCTCCCCTGCCCCCTCCTCCAGGGAGCCTTCCCTGACCTCCCCCAGGCCGGAGACTCCCTCCCTCGCTGCTCCCCAGCCCTCTGGGCCTCCCTCCGCCGCACCCACCGGCGAGGGCTAACCGGGCCCGTTTACCCGATCCCACAGGCAGCCCTTCTCGGCCACGGCCCCCTCCGTACCTCAGCGGGGTGCACACGGTCACCCCTGACTGTCTGCGGACACCGCCCCGGAGCGGAGGGCGTGGGGCTGGGGGCGTCCCTGCGGCTGCCTGGCAGGGCAGGGACCCGGGAGCGGGCGGGGAGCTCCCGCGGGAGCCTGAGCGTCCACCCCGGGCTCCTGTCCAGGGGCCGGAGGCCGGACGCCCCGGGGGGACGGGTCACTCATTGGGTCTGGGCCGAGCGTCCCATCTGCGTGGCTCGCGGGCCACGCACACAGCCGGCGGAGGGGGCGGGGCGCGGGCGCGGCCATACCGAGGGGCGCGTGCTCCTGGAAGACCCAGCTCACGGTGTGGCAGGTGGAGCCGTTGCCCCTGCACACGCCGCAGCGGTCCTCCACGGCGCCAGAGTTTATCTGAAAGTCGCAGCCCACGTTCTGCAAGACAGAGGGGAGGCCCCGGGGCTGCTGAGGGCGGGCGGGGGGCTTGGGCGGGGACCCCAAGGCGACTCCTCTGCCCTGGTCTCCCCCCACGTGCACCAGGGCGGCAGGAGAGGAGAGGTGGGGCAGGGAGTGGGGAGGTGCAGGGGGGCAGGGGGGCTGGCCCTCCGTGGGTGATCCGTGTGGACAGGAATCGGGGTCACAGGCCCCGGGGTTCGCACCCCCTGCTGCTCTCCGCCTCAGAGCCCAGGCCTCAGGCCTCAGAAAGAGCAGCAGCAAGACAGCGGCTGGGCCCTAGCTGGTGTGGCTCAGTGGATAGAGCATCAGCCTGCGGACTGAAGGGTCCCGGGTTCGATTCTGGTCAAGGGCATGGATCTTGGTTGCGGGCACATCCCCCCAGTAGAGGGTGTGCAGGAGGCAGCTGATGGATGTTTCTCTCTCATCAATAAATATATTTAAAAAAAGAAGACAGTGGCTGAGCGGAGGTCGAGCCTGGGCTCCCGGTTCCTGGCGGTTCCAGGAAGAGAAGCCCCCAGGGGGCGAGGGGGCCGAGAAACGGAAGCGGAGGTGGTGAAGGTGTCAGTCAGGAGGAGTGGGGGCCTCTGCTGAGAGGTGACGGGTTGGGAGGGTTTGAGGTGGGGAGGCTGCATCCAAGGTGTCAGGGCAGAACCGGAAACGGAAACGCGCAGCTTGGAGAGGAGCTCAGAGGAGGCTGCTGTGGGCGGGGCAGGCGGCAGAGAAAGGAGGTCCGCCAGGGGCGGGGCCTGTGGAGGGGCACCTCCCGGGGGCGGGGCCTAGAGTAAAGAACCCCCCGGGGGCGGGGCCTGTGGTGGGACACCTCCCTGGGGCGGGGCCTAGAATAAAGACTCTCCCAGGGGCGGGGCCTGTGGTGAGACACCTCCCAGGGGCGGGGCCTGTGGTGAGACACCTCCCGGGGGCGGGGCCTAGAATAAAGACTCTCCCAGGGGCGGGGCCTAGAATAAAGACTCTCCCAGGGGCGGGGCCTGTGGTGAGACACCTCCCGGGGGCGGGGCCTAGAATAAAGACTCTCCCAGGGGCGGGGCCTGTGGTGGGACACCTCCCAGGGGCGGGGCCTGTGGTGAGACACCTCCCGGGGGCGGGGCCTAGAATAAAGACTCTCCCAGGGGCGGGGCCTGTGGTGGGACACCTCCCGGGGACATGGTTTAAAGACTCTCGTAGGCCATGGGGGCCTATGATAGGGACCGTCCCAGGGGGCGGGGCCTGTAGTGACGCCCCTCCCAGGGGGCGGGGCGGGTAAGGGAGCCCCCCCCCTATAGGGGTGGGGCGGGGCGGGTGAGGGAGGCCCCCAGGGGGCGGGGCGGGTGAGGGAGGCCCCCAGGGGATGGGGCGGGCGGGTGAGAGAGGCCCCCCCTATAGGGGTGGAGCGGGCGGGTTGGGCGCCCCCAGGGGGCGCACCTGGCAGATGCCGTCGATGCAGACGTCCCTGTTGCCCCGGCGGCCCTCGTAGCAGGGCGTGCCGTCCAGCACGGCGTCCCGGAAGCGGTCGCTGAAGGACTCGCCCTCCGGCTTGCAGTGCAGCTCGCAGGGGGCCTCTGGGGCGCAAGGGCGGGAGCCGTGAGGGCCCGGCAGGCGTCCTGGGGCCCGGAGCCGCCCTCCACCACCCACACTGGGGGCACCCACAGGCCGCCCTCCTGCCATCCAGAGGGGCTGGGGGAGCACCCCACTGGTGGGGGGAGGGGGGAGCACCCCACTGGCGGGGGGAGGGAGGGGGGGGAGCACCTCACTGCCGGGGGGAGGGTGGGGGAGCACCCCACTGGTGGGGGGAGGGAGGGGGAGCACCCCAGTGGCGGGGGGAGGGCTGGGGGAGCACCCCAGTGGCGGGGGGAGGGCTGGGGGAGCACCCCACTAGCGGGGGGGGGGAGGGGGAGGGAGCACCTCACTGGCAGGGGGAGGGAGGGGGAGCACCCCACTGGCGGGGGGAGGGAGGGGGAGCACCCCAGTGGCGGGGGGAGGGCTGGGGGAGCACCCCAGTGGCCGGGGGGAGGGGGAGCACCCCGGTGCATGGGGGGTGGGGGTGTAGGGGGAGCAGCCGGGGTGCGGGCAGACTCACGGTCAGTCGGCTGCGGCACCCACTTGTACAGCCGGCCGCGGTAGGGCGTGGCGTCGAACTGGCCGCACTGGACGGCGCGGAAGGAGGGGCTGCCCGGCGCGCAGCCCTGCACGTTGCAGAGCCGCACGCGCCGCCGCTCGCCCACGCAGAACCGGCCCCTGTTCTTGGGCCTGCGGGGGAGGCCGGCCGGGCTCAGCACCCGCACCCCAGACCCTGCCGCCCACCGTGCACCCCGACCCTGCCGGCCCCCGCCGCTGTGTGACCCCCGGGAGGCCCCTGCCCTCTCTGGGCCGCTTCCTCCTCTATAGTGTGGGGCTGGGACCCTAGCGGTGTGGCCCAGTGGATAGAGCTCAGCCTGGGAACTGAAGGGTCCTGGGTTCGATTCCGGGCAAGGGCATGTACTGGGTTGCGTGCACATCCCCAGCGGGGGGCGTGCAGGAGGCAGCTGATCGATGATTCTCTTTCATCGATGTTTCTATCCCTCTCCCTTTTTGTAAAAAAAAAAAAAAAAAAAAAAAAAAAAAAAAAAAAATCAATAAAATTATATTTAAAAATAAAAGGATGAAGAGGCCAGACTGTAGCCAGTGTTGCTCAGTGGACAGAGTGTCTGTCGGTCTGCGGTGAAGGGTCCCGGGTTCGATTCTGGTCAAAGGCATGTACTGGGTTGCAGGCACATCCCCAGTGGGGGGTGTGCAGGAGGCAGCTGATCGATGATTCTCTCTCATCGATGTTTCTAGCTCTCTGTTCCTCTCCCATCCTTTCTATAAAAAAGCAATAAACTATATTGATATTTTTGCATTAGCAGATTTGGCTCAGTGCTTAAGTGTTGGCCTTCGGACTTAACGGTCCGGGGTTTGATTCCCAATCAGGGCATATGTCCAGGTTGCGGGCTTGATCCCCAGTAGGGGGCATGCAGGAGGCAGCCAGTCCATGATTCTTTCTCATCATGGATGTTTCTATCTCTCTCTCCTTTCCTCTCTGAAATCAATAAAAATACACACGGACTGGCCAGATGATGATGATCTCTGAACGCACAATCATCCAGCCACTCAGTGTCTGTCCTATAGAATAAAAGGCTAATATGCAAACGGTCCCCGCGACCAGGAATTCGACCGGCAGGCAGGCCGGCCAACCGCCCATGTCCCCTCCCCCTGGCCAGGCTGGCCGGACCCCACCCATGCACGAATGCATGCACCAGACCTCTAATATATATAGATATAGATGATATAGATATAGATATAGATATAGATATAGATATAGATATATAGACTGCCTGTCCCCCCCCCAATACCCCTAGAATCCTAGTGAGGAGGGCCCCCCTCACCCCTCCCTCCGATGGAAAACAGGCCCGGGGACAGGCAGTCTCGTGCGGGGTCTCAGGGTCCCCCCTCCCGGGGCGGGGGGGGCAGTGCTGGAACCCCATCAGCAGCTTCTCTGGAAATGGGGTCCGGAGGAGGGGTGAGCAGGCTCTCCCACCGGAAGGGGGTGTGGGGGGGACTCCTGACCCATCTAAAGCCCGCGTCTAAGGGCTTGAGCACTGTCCTCTCCTGCCTGCTGGTCTCCGGGCCTCAGTCTGCCCGTCTGAGCAATGGGCCAGCAGTGGGGACACGCCCCCCCCCCCCCCCCCCCCCCGTGACCCGAGGACAGTGGCTGGAAATTCTGGCTTTGGGCCCTGTTGGGGGGGGGGACACTGCTGACCACTGGAGGCTCGGTCCCCCCTCCCGGCCCACCCCCCGGCCCCAGGCCCGGGACCCTTCCCCCTGCCCTCAACACCCCCGCCCCATCCCGCCCGCCCCATCCCGCCTGCCCCAGGCCAGGGACCCTTTCCCCTCCCCTCCATCGCCCACCCCATCCCCCCGCCCCATGCCCCCCGCCCCAGGCCCGGGACCCTTCCCCTCCCCACGTCCACCCCCCACCCCATCCCCTGCCCCAGGCCCTGGACCCCTTCCCCCCTCCCCTCCGCCCACCCCCGCCCCCATACCCCCCCTGCCCCAGGCCCGGGACCCTCCCCCTCCCCTCCCGCCCCCCCCCCCCCCCCAGCCCCATGCCCCCACCCCAGGGCCCGGGACCCTCCCCCCCTCCCCCCCCCGCCCCATCCCCCGCCCATGGCCCGGACCCTTCCCCCTGCCCTCCACCCCCCGCCTCATGCCCCCCACCCCAGGCCAGGGACCCTTCCCCCTCCCCTCCGCCCCCCGCCCCATGCCCCCCACCCCAGGCCCGGGACCCTTCCCCTCCCCCCCCCATCCCGCCCGCCCCAGGCCCCGGACCCTTCCCCCTCCCCCCCACCCCCCGCCCCATGCCCCCCGCCCCAGGCCGGGCCCCCACACTCACGCGGGCTCGGTGCACTGCCTCTCCGAGCTCTGCACGCCCGCCCCGCAGCTCCGCGAGCAGGCGGACCAGGCGGTCCAGCCCGACCAGCCGCCGTCCACCACCTGGGGCTGCAGGTCCGCCGACACGCACTGCCCGCCCAGGCACCACTGCGGGGACACACGGGGGTCAGGCCGCCGCCCGCCCTGTCCTCCCGCTCCCCCTCGGGAGGCCTGGAGAGGGGCCGAGGAGGAGAAGCCAGCCCAGCCGGTGTGGCTCAGTGGTGAGCGTCGACCTTGAACCAGGAGGTCAGGGTTCGATTCCCGGTCAGGGCACAGGCCTGGGTTGCGGGCTCCATCCCCAGTGTGGGGTGGGCAGGAGGCAGCCGATCCGTGATTCTCTCTCATCATGGATGTTTCTCTCTCTCTCTCCCTTCCTCTCTACAATCAATTTTTAAATAATATATATTTTATTGCCGAAACCGGTTTGGCTCAGTGGATAGAGCGTCGGTCTGCGGACTGAAAGGTCCCGGATTCGATTCCGGTCAAGGGCATGTGCCTTGGTGCGGGCCCATCCCCAGTGGGGGTGTGCAGGAGGCAGCTGATAGATGTTTCTCTCTCATCAATGATTCTAACTCTCTATCCCTCTCCCTTCCTCTCTAAAAAATCAATAAAATATATATGTGTGTGTGTGTGTGTGTGTGTATATATATATATATATATATATATATATATATATATATATATTTTTTTTTTTTTTTTTATTGCCTTAACCCAGTGGTCAGCAAACTCATTAGTCCAGGTTCGATTCCGGTCAAGGGCATGTGCCTTGGTTGCCCCCATCCCAGGTAGGGGGCGTGCAGGAAGCAGCTGATCCATGTTTCTAACTCTATCCCTCTCCTCCCTTCCTCTCTGTAAATCAATTATAGATAGATAGATAGATAGATAGATATGATATAGTTTATTGATTTTTTTTTTTTTACAGAGAGGAAGGGAGAGGAATAGAGTTAGAAACATCGATCAGCTGCCCCCTGCACGCCCCCCACAGGGGATGTGCCTGCAACCAAGGCACATGCCCTTGACCGGAATCAAATCTGGCCGATGCTCTATCCACTGAGCCACACTGGCCAGGGCTGAAATCAATTTTAAAAAACGGGGGATGGGGGGGTCTCTAAGGAGTGGGGGAGGTCCCTCCCAGGGATTGTCCACCGGGAGCGAAGCAGACAATCCAGCAGAGGCAAGCCCCCACGGGTCTCCATCCTGCACCCCGGGCCGGGCTGGGCCAGGGCTGGAGGTGGGGGCCAGGGTCTGCGGACCGGGGCTGACACCCGCCCCCCAGCACGGACACAGCAGGTGGTCAGGTCTCTCCCGCCCCCCCTCCCGCCCCCCTGCACAGCGGGACCGGGCGCCCTACCTTCTGGTCCCCGCAGGGCGTGCCGTCCACCACCGGGTCCTTCTTGGTGTGACAGCTGAGGAGCTCGGAGCACCAGAGCACACCGCAGGGGTCCTGCCGGAGGGGGGAGGGCCACAGCTGAGCCCCTCCCAGGTCCCCCCACACCGTGTCCCCCGAGTCCCCCCAGGGGCTGGCGCCTGGCAGGGCTAAACCAATGGGACCCTCTGCCTTCTCGGAAGCTTAGATGCTGTGTCACCTCTGAGGTTCACCATCGATGTGTCTCTCTCCCATCGATGTTCCTCTCCCTCTCCCTCTCCCTCTCCCCCTCCCCCTTCCCTTCTCTCTCTCTCCCTCTCCCTCCTTCTCCCTCTCCTTCTCCCTCCCCCTCCCCCTCTCCCTCTCCCTCTCCCTCCCTCTCCCTCTAAAAACCACTGGGAAAACAGCCTCAGGGGAGGGTTAAAAAAAAATAAGTAGAATAACCTCGAGCTGGGAACCCAGAGGCCATGGCTGGATCCCAGGGTGGGGCGTGCCGGAGGCAGCTGATCCGTGATTCTCATCCTTGATGTTTCTCTTTCTCTCCTTCTCCCTCCCTCCTTCTCTGAAATCAATCCTATCTAATAAAAGAGTAATATGCAGATGGACTGTCACTCCAACACACAAAGATGGCTGCCCCCATGTGGTCAAAGAGCCTGCCCCCATGTGGACACAAGATGGCCCGCAGAGGAGGGCACTTAGGGATGACCAGGCCTGCAGGGGAGGGCAGTTAGGGGCGACCAGGCCTGCAATGGAGGGCAGTTAGGGGCACCCAGGCCTGCAGGGGAGGGCAGCTGGGAGGCACCAGGCCTACAAGGGAGGGCATTTGGGGGTGATCAAGCCTACAGGGGAGGGCAGTTAGGGGTGACCAGGCCCGCAAGGGAGGGCAGTTAAGGATGACCAGGCCTGCAGGGGAGGGCAGTTAGGGGCGACTAGGCCTGCAGTGGAGGGCAGTTAGGGGTGACCAGGCCTGCAGGGGAGGGCAGTTAAGGATGATCAGGCCTGCAGGGGAGGGCAGTTGGGGGTGACCAGGCCAGCAGGGGAGGACAGTTGGGGGCGACCAGGCCTGCAGGGGAGGGCAGTTGGGGGCGACCAGGCCTGCAGGGGAGGGCAGTTGGGGGCGATCAGGCCAGCAGGGGAGGGCAGTTAGGGGCGACCAGGCCTGTAGGGGAGGGCAGTTGGGGGCGATCAGGCCAGCAGGGGAGGGCAGTTGGGGGCAAACAGGATTTCTGACCACTGAGACCTCACCCGGCCTCCCAGCAGGCGGCCGGGCGGGCCGGCTGGCCCCGGGCGCCCGCACCAGGAGGTGAGTGTGTGTGTGTGTGTGTGTGTGTCCCGCACTCACACCCAGGTCGCTGCAGTGGGCGGAGCCGTCCCCGTACTGCAGCCGGCACTGGTGGTTCAGGTCGTACAGGGCCCCGGGCAGCAGGGCGGGCTGCGGGATGACGTCCTGGGCCGGCGGGTCGTCCAGGCACGCGCCGAAGCCACGGCTGCGGAGACGGAAAGACGGGGGATGGGGGGCCGGCGGGGGAGGCCTCGCAGGGCGCCGGGCAGGACGGATGAGGGCCGGACAGCCTGACCCATGCATCCTCTTCTTTCTTTTAATATTTTATTGATTTCGCCGAAACCGGTTCGGCTCAGTGGATAGAGCGTCGGCCTGCGGACTGAAAGGTCCCGGGTTCGATTCCGGTCAAGGGCACGTACCTTGGTTGCGGGCACATCCCCAGTAGGGGGTGTGCAAGAGGCAGCTGATCGATGACTCTCTCTCATCGATGTTTCTAATTCTCTATCTCTCTCCCTTTTTCTCTGTACAAAATCAATAAAATATATATATTTTTAAATTTTTTTATTGATTTTTTTATAGAGAGGAACAGAGAGTTAGAAACATTAATAAGAGAGAAACATCCATCAGCTGCCTCTTGCACCCCCCCCCCCCACTGGGGATGTGCCTGCAACCAAGGTCCATGCCCTTGACCGGAATCGAACCCGGGACCCCTTCAGTCTGCAGTCCGACGCTCTACCCACTGAGCAACACCGGTCAGGGCCCACGCATCTTCTGGCCAACGGTCCACCCCACCCCACCCCGCCCCCGCCCAGCACCAGGCTTCTGCAATGCCCTTCTCACTCCCCTCACCCGGATCCAGCCCTCCCCACCCCCAAACCTCTGCACAGCTAAGCCCCCAGGTGGCCCTGCCCCAGTCCCTGAGGCCCCCCTGAGGCCTCCCTCCGCCGGCCCAGGGCACAGAGGGACCCCCAGAGCTCCCATCACAGCTGATGGCCCTGGTGGCCCAGATGGGGGGAGATCTAAGCCTCCGGGGAGCCAGGCGGGCCCGGGGCACAAGGAGACGGGGGGGAGGAAAGGTCAGGCTGTGACCTCAGGCCCAGGCTGCTGGTGCCCCTGTGTGTCGGCTCTCGAGGCAGCTGTCCCCCGTCCCACCGTCACCCTGGCCTCAAACACTGCACCCCAAACAGAAGTTCCGGCCGAAACCGGTGCGGCCCAGTGGATAGAGCGTCGGCCTGTGGACTGAAGGGTCCCGGGTTCGATTCCGGTCAAGGGCACGGACCTTGGTCGCGGGCACATTTCCAGTGGGGGGTGTGCAGGAGGCAGCTGATCGGTGGTTCTCTCTCATCGATGTTTCTGGCGCTCTCTCTCTCCCTTCCTCTCTGTATAAAACGAATAAGATATATTTACAAATAAAGAAATAATTTAAAAAAATAAACACATTCATACACCCCATATATGTAATAAAAGGCTAATATGCAACTAGAATGACTGGTCGCTATGACACACATTGACCACCAGGGGGCAGACGCTCAACGCCGGAGCCGCTCCCCTGGTGGTCAGTGCGCTGCCACGGGAGGAGCACGGCTCAGCCAGAAGCTGGGCTCACAGCTGACTGGTGCAGCCAGCCTGTCCCACCTCCGCCTCCCTGGCAGCGCGAAGGACTCCTCGGGGATGTCCGGCTGCCGGCTTAGGCCCGAGGGGTCCCGGACTGTGAGAGGGCGCAGGCTGGGCTGAGGGCTGCCCCCCCACACACACACGCACACACACACACACACACACACACACACACACACGGTGCCATGATGCCATGCACCAGGCCTCTCGTAAATAAACACGGAATTGCCCTGTTGCGCCCGGCTACAGCTGCTGTGTGGCCTCAGCGGGCGGCCCCCCTCCCGCTGGGGCCGCCCGGTGACCTCACACCACCGGGGTATAAATAGCAGCAGCCACTTGGGGGAGTCACACCGGCAGCAGCCGGCCCTTCCTTCCTCGACGGGCTCCGGGCCAGGCCGGCGCCTCACGTGGCCACACACACACACACACACACACACCCCGAGGTCCTGGGACCGTCCCTCAGCCCAGCCCCGGGCCCCCCCTCAATCCTGTTAGAGCCGGGCTGCTGGCCCCACATGGAGACCAAGCACACAGGGCGCGGCTCCTACCCTCAGCGGGATACAGAGCTGCCCAACCTCTGAGGACAGACCTCACCCCCCACCTCGATGCCCCCCCCACCCCGCCTGCCCTCCAGCACCAGTTTTGGGGTCATGGTCATGGTCATGGTCATGGTCAAGGGATGCAGCGGAGGAGGAAACATGCACTTGGGACGGCTCTCCGATGCCCCTGAGAAGCCGCCTCCTCCCCGTCTCCTCCTCCCACCCCCGGCCCCACCACCCCTCCACCCAGAGCACCCTCTTCTGCCGGACACCCCAGAGGCTTCATTTTTATTTTTGTTTCTGTTTTAATCCTGCCCCGGGGATATTTCCCCACTGATTTTATTTATTTTATTTTATTTTTTAAGTTTTTTGTCTGTTGATTCAAAGCCTATATTCTTTTTTTTAAATATATATTTTATGGATTTTTTTTTTTTTTTACAGAGAGGAAGAGAGAGGGACAGAGAGCTAGAAACATCGATGAGAGAGAAACATCGACCAGCTGCCTCTTGCATACCCTCCACCAGGGATGTGCCCGCAACCAAGGCACATACATGCCCTTGACCAGAATCAAACCCGGGACCCTTCAGTCCGCAGGCCGACGCTCTATCCACTGAGCCACACTGGTTTCGGCCCCACTGATTTCAGAGAGAGTGGAAGGGAGAGGGAGAGACAGAGAGAAACATCGATGGGAGAGAGACCCAGACCAGGCCCAAGGTTGGGGAGGAGCCTGCGACCCAGGCAAGTGCCCTTGACGGGAATCGAACCCAGGACCCTTCGATGCACAGGTTGACTCTTCTCCACTGAATCACACCAGCGAGGGCCCCAGGAGTCTTTTTTTTTTTTTTCAGGGAGGAAGGGAGAGGACGAGGGAGAGAGAGAAAAACATCCATGATGAAAGAGAATCATGGATCAGCTGCCCCCTCACGCCCCCCACTGGGGATGGAGCCCACAACCCGGGCCTGTGCTCTGACGGGAATCGAACCCTGACCTCCTGGTTCCTAGGTCAACGCTCAGCCACGGAGTCACGCCGGCCGGGGGCCAGGAGTCTTGAGAGGCGGCGTTCAGGGTCCTCGGCGCCCCCCTTCCCAAATTGCTACACCCCCTGGGGCCATCGGCTACGGTACTAACCCCCCCAACTGTCACCTGTTCATCCCCCAGGGGCTCCCCAATCTGTCCCCTGAGCACAGGGCCTGCAGGAGAGTGACTCTGAGGTCTGGGTCTGGGTGGCCGAGCAGAGCCCAGTGGGCACAGCTGGGGGGGTCCCAGGACCTCAGAGACAGACTCCCCAAGACCGGGAACATGGCCCGAGGCACCTGCACTGAAGCTTGCTCCTTCCGGCCCCACCCTGACTGGGGGGAGGCGGGTCCTGTGTCTCCCATCCCCTCCCTCTGCCCCTGGTGGTCAGTGCACGTCATTGCAAGCGGCTGAGTGACCTTAGCATCTCATTAGCATATTGCGCTTTGATTGGTTGAACGGACGACTGGGCACTTAGCCTGTTAGGCCTATATATTATATAGAATTTTTATTGCCACCCCCCTTTTTATAAATATATATATATATATATATATATATATATTAATTTTTTACAGAGAGGAAGAGAAAGGGATAGAGTGAGAAACATCGATGAGAGAGAACCATCCATCAGCTGCCTCCTGCACACCCCCCACTGGGGATGTGCCCGCAACCAAGATACATGCCCTTGACCGGAATCGAACCCGGGAGCCTTCAGTCCGCAGACCAATGCTCTATCCATTGAGCCACACCGGCTTCGGCCCCTCTGGCTCTTTGAAGGCTCCCAGCCTTTGCATACCCACACCCAGGGCATGGCTCCGTGGCTGGAGCGTCATCAGTCCTTGGACAAAAGGGTCCCGGGTTCAAACTCCGGTTGCAGGCTCCATCGGGGGCCAGTGGGAGGCATCGCATTGGAGTGTCTCTCTCCCGTCGATGTTTCTCTCCCTCTCTCTCTGTCTCCACACTCTCTAAAAATCAGTTGGAAAATGTCCTCGGGCCAGGATGAACAACCCCAAGAAAGACAGAGGGCCCCGGGCAGTGTGGCTCAGTGGATAGGGCGTCGGCCTGCAGACTGAAGGGTCCGGGGTTCCATTCCCGGTCAAGGCCACGTGCCCGGGTTTGGGGCTTGGTCCCCAGTAGCAGGGTGTGCGTGCAGGGGCAGCCGATCCAGGATTCCCTCTCATCAGGGATGTTTCTCTCTCTCTCTCTCTCTCTGAAATCAATAAAAATATATTTAAAAAATAAAATAAGCCGGAACTGGTTTGGCTCAATGGATAGAGTGTCGATTCCGGTCAAGGGCATGTACCTTGGTTGCGGGCACATCCCCAGTGGGAGGGGTGCGCAGGAGGCAGCTGATCGATGTCTCTCTCCCATTGATGCTTCTAACTCTCCCTTCCTCTCTGTAAAAAAAAATCAATAAAGTATATATTTAAAAAATAATAATAAAATAAAAGACAGAGGGGTTTGGGGACAGGCTGGCCTTTGGGATGCCCCCCCGGACGGACCATCCGGATGGCGAGGCGGCTAGGCCCCCTCCCCTGGTCCATGTCTCCACCCCCGCAAGCCGAGGCTCTGAGAGGCCGGGTGGCCCTGCCGTCACCCTCTCCTCCCCCTCCCCCTCCCCCGGCCAGGCCCCGAGCCAAGTGCCCGGTGCATTCCCGTCCCTGACGAACACAGAGGCCGGTCTGTCCGTCCGTCTGTCCAGGAGCCAGTGTGCTGGGCAGCGCCCTGGGTGGAGGCAGCTGGGAGCTGGCCCCGGGGCACGGTGGGAGTCTCCAGCTCATTCTGGCCCCCATGGTGGGGGGTTTGGGGGGGGGGGGGGAGACACGTGCCCCTGGCGCCGGCTGTTCAGCTTTGCCCTCCGTGCCGGGCTGGCCCGCTCCCTAACCCCGTCCCTTATCAGCGCTGGCCTTTCGCTGGGATGGCACGGACCCCGCCTTGAATGCTAAGCATGTGGCGGGCCCGGTGGCCCCATGTGAAACCCAGACCCACAGCCCCCATCCTCCGGGCGCTCAGGCCCCAGGGGGACGGGACGCGGCTGGTCTGACCCAGCGGGCAGGGGCCGGGGCCAGAGTCCAGGGAGGGAATTATTTCTCCCTCCTCCTGCCTCTTCCAGGACCCGTGACCCTGCTGCTTCTCTTCCCGTGGGTGCACACCCTCAGGCCTTTGCATACCCACAGGCCTTTGCATACCCACAGGCCTTTGCACACCCATAGGCCTTTGCACACCCACAGGCCTTTGCATACCCACAGGCCTTTGCACACCCTCAGGCCTTTGCATACCCACAGGCCTTTGCAAACCTCCAGCCCTTTGCATACCCACAGGCCTTTGCACACCCTCAGGCCTTTGCAAACAACCAGCCCACCTTGCCTGTGCACTGCCCACCTGGCACCCTTTGCCTACGTCCCATGCCACCTCTGTCCTCCGCCCCAGTGTAAGCAGCCGCCCATGGGGGGTGGGGGCAGGGCAGATGCCGTGGGTGACCCGCTGCCCCCCACGCTGCAGGCGGGATTGGAATGGGCGCCCACAGACGAGGCCACCCTGCTCTGCCCCATCGGCTCCGGGAGGGGCCGGGGGCCGGACCCCTCGGGTGTCCTAGGAGGGCACGGCCCCGGCGGGCCCTCTGCCTGGCACCTCAGCGCCTCTGTCCCCGTCTCCTGCTCAGGCCCTGGCCTCGGGGCCCCGGGCGCTGCCCCGGGGGGGGGGGGCGCGGAGTGAGGGGCACTTACTCCAGGAAGCGGGTGATGTAGTCACGGCTGCACTGGGACCAGTTGAGGGGCATGGAGTTGTAGAGCAGCTGCGGGGACATGATGTAGAGCTGGGGCGCCTGGGGGTGGCACTGGTTTCCGGCGCCGTCATGCAGGATGCCCAGGCTGCAGAGAAGACGGCGCCAGGGGTGGGGTGAGCGGGCGGTGGGCGCCAGCCACCCCCACCCTCTCTCCCTCCCCAGAGGCCCCGCTCAGGCCCCCCACGGCTGTGTGGCCTCAGGGACGTCACTGTCCCTCTCTGAGCTCTAGAAAGTGGGTGTGCCGAAACCGGTGTGGCTCAGTGGATAGAGCGTCGGCCTGCGGACTGAAGGGTCCCGGGTTCGATTCCGGTCAAGGACATGCGCATTGGTTGGGGGCACATCCCCAGTGTGGGGCGTGCAGGGGGCAGCTGGTTGATGTTTCTCTCTCATCGATGTTTCTAACTCTCTATCCCTCTCCCTTCCTCTCTGTAAAAAAAAAAATCAATAAAATCTATTTTAAAAAAGAAAGCGGGTGAGCCCAGGTCGGCAGGGCTCCGTGGTGGAGCATCAACCAAGAACCAGGAGGTCACCGATCGATTCCCTCTCCCTTCCTCCCTGAAATCAGTCAGGACACACGCCCAGATTGCAGGCTCGATCCCCAGCAAGCCCTGCCGAAACTGGTGTGGCTCAGTGGCTAGAGCGTCAGCCCGGCCAGGGAGGAGCCCGCAACCAAGGTCTATGCCCCTGACCAGGACTCGAACCCGGGACCCTTCGGTTCGCAGGCCGGCGCTCTACCCACTGAGCCACACCAGCCGGCCGGGGAAGCAGCTGCGTCTGGGCCCCTGACCTCTGACCCCGCCGGTGCTGCAGGCGGCCCTCCCTCTTCCTGCCTCTTCACATGGGGGGGGAGGGTCCTCCTTTGCCAGCGCCCGCCGCCCGCCAGCAGCTGCCTGGCCGCGGTGACCTCACCGCCGGGGGCTCCCAGGCTCTCCCGTCGGACACGCAGCCCCATGAGTCACCCCACTTCCTGGGGCGCCAGGTGTCGGCGTCCCAGTCCCCCCCCCCCCATCCCCACCCCCAGCCCCGGGGGCTGCAGCCGGGAAACTCCCTTGTTGGGGCAGCTCATGGCGCGGCCACCTGACCTCCCTCCAAAGCCAGAACCGCCCCAGCCAGTGTGGCTCAGTGGGTAGAGCGTCGGCCTGCGGACCGAAGGGTCCGGGGTTCGAGTCCAGTCAAGGGCATGGACCTTGGTTGCAGGCACATCCCCAGTAGGGGGTGTGCAGGAGGCAGCTGATGGATGTTTCTCTCTCATCCATGTTTCTAGCTCTCTGTCCCTCTCCCTTCTTCTCTGTAAAAAAAAAAAAAAAAATCAATAGAATATAGTTTTAAAATAGTAAAATAAAAATGAAATGAATGCCGGCTCCTCCCGGCTTTGGTTGTATGCAGGACTCAACCCATGGATGTGTCTCTCTCCCGTCAATAAAATATATATATTTTTTTAAATGCAAGTCCTGCTGAAACCGGTTTAGCTCAATGGATAGAGCGTCGGTCTGCGGACTGAAAGGTCCCAGGTTTGATTCCGGTCAAGGGCACGTAGCTTGGTTGCGGGCACATCCCCAGTAGGGGGTGTGCAAAAGGCAGCTGATCGATGATCCTCTCTCATCGATGTTTCTAACTCTCTCTCCCTCTCCCTTCCTCTCTGTACAAAATCAATAAAATATATATTTTTTTAAAAATGCAAGTCCTGAGGCAGCGTCCTCTGGGGACGGCTGGCCCGTCCCAGCCCCTCAAACAAGACCTGCTCTTGGCCAGGCCGAGGCCCCCGAGCGCCCCCTCCTGTGTCACAGGGGAACAGTCTGGCTGTGGGCGTGGATGGGGACAGGGGAACAGCCGTGGCCGGGCTGCCCAGGGGGTCCCCCGATCGGAGGAGGCGGTGGGGCGGTGGGTACCTGTGCCCGATCTCATGGGCCATGGTGTACGCCGTGGGCAGGCCGGTGTCCTCAGTGATGCTGCAGCTGAGGTGGGGCTGGCAGATGCCGCCCACGTGGGCCAGGCCCAAGGTCTCGCACGGCTGGTTGCGGGAGGTGCACAGGTCCTTCCTGCACAGGCAGACAGACGTGTCTCAGGCTGGCCTGGCCCCACGCCGGCCGCCCTGAGCCAGGCAGGGGCCCCAGGGATGGAGCTAGAAGTGTGGCCCCCCGCCCCTGGGGCCGGCGTGGCTCAGGGGTTGAGCGTCGACCTAGGAACCAGGAGGTCGCAGGTTCGACTCCCGGTCAGGGCACAGGCCTGGGTTGTAGGCTCGGTTCCCAGTGGGGGGCGTGCAGGAGGCAGCCGACCCATGATTCCCTCTCATCATGGATGTTTCTATCTCCCTCTGCCTTTCTTTTTGAGATCAATAAAAAAATATTTTTTTTTTTTTAAAAAAAGAGAGAGCCGAAACTGGTGTGGCTCAGTGGATAGAGCGTCGGCCTGCGGACTGAAGGGTCCCGGGTTCGATTCCGGTCAAGGGCATGGACCTTGGTTGCGGGCACATCCCCAGTGGGGGGCGTGCAGGAGGCAGCTGGTTGATGTTTCTCTCTCATTGACGTTTCTAGCTCTTTATCTCTCTCCCTTCCTCTCTGTAAAAAATCAATAAAATATATTAAAAAAAAAAAAAAAAAAAAAAAAAAAAAAGAAAGAAAAGAAAATGCTGCCTGGGAACAGACTGGCAGCTGGGCTCATGTGATAAAATTGCAAACCCCCCCCCGGTTACAAACCCACCGCTATTTCCAAACAGAAAGATCCGCCCGAGTCCCACCAGAGAGGAGGCTGGGCTCCCTGAGGGCCCGCCACCGTGACCCCCGGCCCCGGCGAGCAGCACCTGGTGATCAGCACGGCCATGTCGTGGTGCAGCGGGTGGGAGTCCTCCTCCATGTTGAGCCGCTTCTGCCACTCGCAGAAGGTGCTCAGGGTGCTGTGGGCCTCGTGCTGGACCTTCATGTCACTCTGAGGATGGAGGGGGTGTGGCCAGGCCCTTACATACCCACAGGCCTTTGCAAGCCCCCAGCCCTTTGCATACCCACAGGCCTTTGCAAACCCTCAGCCCTTTGCATACCCACAGGCCCTTGCAAACCCTCAGCCCTTTGCATACCCACAGGCCCTTGCAAACCCTCAGCCCTTTGCATACCCACAGGCCTTTGCAAACCCCCAGGCATTTGCATACCCACAGGCCTTTGCATACCCACAGGCCTTTGCAAACCCCCAGCCTTTTGCATACCCACAGGCCTTAGCATACCCACAGGCCCAGAGGGGACAGAAGGAGGACAGCAGCGGCCTGACCACCCCTTCCTCCCCCAGGCGTCCCCTCCCCTCCTCGGGGAGCAGCGGGGACCGGTTGGGGGGACCCTCGGCTGCTCACCACCTCGTCCTGCAGCACAATCAGGCGCACAACCGTGATGTGGATGGGATTCCCGATGCTGGGGTTCTTGAAAATGCCGGCCACCTGCCCGACAGAGGGGGTCCAGCGTCACCCCGAATCCAGGATACGGGCAGCCGCCCGCCGCCCACCGCCCACCGCCCACCCACGTTCACACCCCGGCAGCCCCCGGGCCTCCGCCCCAACCTACACCAGGGGCACCCCACACAGCCCCGGAGAGAGGTCACCCCCAAAGCCGGGAGGGGTCTGAAGTACAGAGAATGGGCCGGAGAACCATCTGCTCGCTTATGTATTTATTTATTTATTTTTAAATGTATTTTATTGATTTTTTTTTTTTTATAGAGAGAAAGGGTGAGGGACAGAGAGTTAGAAGCATCGATGGGAGAGAAACAGCCATCAGCTGCCTCCTGCACGCCCCCCAGTGGGATGTGCCCGCAACCAAGGTGCATGCGCTTGACCGGAATTGAACCCGGGACCCTTCAGTCCACAGGCCGACGCTCTATCCACTGAGCAGGGCTATTTATTTCTTTATTTAAGAAGATTTTTTTATTGATTCCAGAGAGGAAGGGAGAGGGAGAAAAAGAAACATCCACAATGAGAGAAAACCATGGACCGGCTGCCTCCTGCACGCCCCCCACTGAGGATGGAGCCTGTAACCAAGGTACATGCCTTTGACTGGAATTGAACCCGGGACCTTTGAGTCCACAGGCCGAGGCTCTATCCACTGAGCCACACCAGCCAGGGTGGCCCATCTGCTCATTTAAAGCTCCCTGAGCCCGGCCTACGTGGCTCCGCGGTGGAGCATCGACCTACAAACCAGGTCAGGGTTCGATCCCCAGTCAGGGCCATGCCGGGGTTGTGGGCTCCATCCCCTTTAGGGGGCGTGTGGGAGGCAGCCGATCTGTGCTTCTCTCTCTCATTGATGTTTCTCTCTTTCTCCCTCTCCCTTCCTCTCTCAAATCAACAATTTATTTTTTTAAAAAACTAATAAAGAGCCCTAATCGGTGTTGCTCAGTGGATAGAGCGCCAGCCTGCGGAATGAAGTGTCCCAGGTTCGATTCCAGTCAGGGGCATGGACCTTGGTGGCAGGCACATCGCCAGTGAGGGGCGGGCAGGAGTCAGCGGATGAATGTTTCTCTCTCATCGATGTTTCTCACTCTCTCCTTATCCCTTCCTCTCTGTAAAAAAAAATCAATCCAATCTAATAAAAGAGTAATATGCAAATTGACCATCAATCCAATACACAAGATAGCTGCCCCCATGTGGTCAAAGATGGCTGCCCCCATGTGGACACAAGATGGCCATGACAAGATGGCCAGCAGGGGAGGGCAGTTGGGAGGGACCAGGCCTCAAGGGAGGGCAGTTTGAGGCAATCAATGCTGCAGGGGCAGGGTTAGGGGTGACCAGGCCGGCAGAGGAGGAAAGCTGGGGGCAAACAGGCTGGCAGGGGAGCAGTTAGACATCAATCAGGCTGGCAGTGGAGTGGTTAGGGGGTGACCAGGCTGGCAGGGAGGGCAGTTAGGGGCAAACATGCTGGCAGGGGAGCAGTTACACATCCATCAGGCTGGCAGTGGCATGATTAGGGGGTGACCAGGCTGGCTGGCAGGCAGAGAAGTAGTTAGGGGCAATCAGGATGGCAGGCAGCCGAGCAGTTGGGAGCTAGCAGTCCTGGATTATGAGGGGGATGTCCGACTGCCCCATCTGGACCCGTTCCTACTGGGATCGGGCCTACACAGGCAGTCGAACATCCCTCAAGGGGTCCCAGATTGGAGAGGATGCAGGCTGGGCTCAGGGACACACACACACCCCTGTGCATGAATTCCGTGCACCGGGCCTCTAGTAAAACATATTTAAAAATAACATAAATAGCCGAATCCGGTTTGGCTCAGTGGTAGAGTGTCGGTCTGCGGACTGAAAGGTTCCAGGTTCGATTCTGCTCAAGGGCATGTGCATTGGTTGCGGGCACATCCCCGTGGGGGGTGTGCAGGAGGCAGCTGGTCAATGTTTCTCTCTCATTGACGTTTCTAGCTAGGGGTCTATTCCTCTCTCCTCCTCTCTGTAAAAAAAAATCAATAAAATATATTTAAAATAAATAAATAAATAAATAAAAAGAAAAAATAAAGAAAGAAGAAATCGAGCCGAAACCAGTTTGGCTCAATGGATAGAGTGTCGGCTTGGGGACTGAAAGGTCCTGGGTTCGATTCTGGTCAGGGGCATGTACCTTGGTTGTGGGCACATCCTCAGTGGGGGGCATGCAGGAGGCAGCTGGTCGATGACTCTCTCTCATCGATGTTTCTAACTATCTCTCTCCCTTCCTCTCTGTACAAAATCAAAAAAATATATTTAAAAAGAAAAAAAAGAAAGAAAGAAAGAAATTGAGAGCTGCCAGAAGAGTGGATAATAGACCATTTTACCCATCGAATTTTAAATTAAAATGAACGGTTAAAGCAAAAATTAAATAAATAAATAAATAAATAAATAAATAAATAAATGAAAATAAGTAACTGCGAAATGCGACAACAAAATAGATCACAAACGAAAGAAATGGAGGACAAAAAGTGTCTGGATATAGAGTTCAAATCTACGCTTATAAGGTTTTTCAAGAATTTCCTAGAAAAGATGGATAAGACCTATGAGGATATGAAAAGAGATCAACTAGAATTAATAAGGAGCCATCAAGAAATGATAAGGGATCAACAAGAAATAAAGAATACATTGTCTGAAATAAAAAATATTTTACAGAGTCCTAAAAACAGAAGGGAAGATCACAAGAATCAAGTCAAAGATTTGGAACATAAAGAGCCAGAAGACACTCCTCCACCGAAGCTAGAAGGCAAGAGAATCCAGAAAATTGAAGATAATGTAAGAAACCTCTGGGACAACTTCAAACGAACCAACATCACAATTGTGGGGTCTAGAAGATAAGAGAGAGCAAGATATCGAAAACATACTGAAAGAAATAGTGACAGAAAACTTCCCCCACCTGGTGAAAGAATTAGACTTACAAGTCCAGGAAGCACACAGAACTCCAAACAAAAGGAATTCAAAGAGGACCACACCAAGACAAATCATAATTAAAATTCCAAGAGCAAAGGACAAAGAGAGAATATTAAAAGAAGCAAGAGCAAAGAAGGAGGTAACCTATAAAGGAGCACCTATACGATTGTCAGCTGACTTCTCAACAGAAACCATGCAGGCCAGACGGGAATGGCAAGAAATATTCAAGGTGATGAATAGTAAGAACCTACAGCCAAAAATACTCTATCCAGCAAAGCTATCACTCAGAATCGAAGGTCAGATAAAGAGCTTCACTAATAAAAAAAAAAAAAAAAGCTAAAGGAGTTCATGAACACCAAACCAGAATTATATGAATTGCTGAAGGGGGTTCTTTCAGAAGAGAAAGTAAACAAAGATAAAAATTATGAACAACAAATACGTAGCTATCAACAAGTGAATCTAAAAACCAAGGAAATTAAAAAACCTGATGAACAATATTAACTGTTGAATATAATAGAATCAGAGGTATGGAAGGGGAGTGAACTGACGATTCTTGGGGAAAAGCAGAGAGGGGGACGTGGGAAGAGACTGAACAAAAAACTGTGCACCTATGGATGAGGACAATGGGGAGAGGGTGGGGTGGGAACCCGGTGGAGGAGAGCAATGGTGGGGGGGGGAAAGGAACATTTGTAATAATATGAACAATAAAAACTTATTTTAAAAAAAAGAAAATAATAACATAAATACATAAATACATACATTGCTTGCAGACTCTTCCTCCTGTTGAGAAGCCAGCCAGCCTGCCTTCTGGCCCCAGGCCCACCGCCCCCAGGGCACCCGGGCCCTGCCCCTCGGCACTCAGGTCCCGCCCCCGGTGCCAGGGCCCCGCCCCCAGCACCCAGGCCCCGCCCCCAGCACTGCCCCCCAGCACCCGGGCCCGCCCCCCAGACACCCTGGCCCCCCCAGCACCCGGGCCCTGCCCCCACGGCACCCAGGCCCCGCCCCCGGTGCCATGGCCCCGCCCCCCGCTCCCGAGCACTGCCGCCCAGCACCCGGGCCTGCCCCCCCCCCCCCCGCCCCCAGGCCCCGCCCCCGGCACCCTGGCCCTGCCCCCACGGCACCCGGGCCCCGCCCCCACGGCACTCAGGCCCCGCCCCCGGAGCCATGGCCCTGCCCCCGAGCACTGCCCACCAGCACCCGGGCCCGCCCCCTGGCACCCAGGCCCCGCCCCCCGGCACCCAGGCACTGCCCCCCAGCACCCTGGCCCCGCCCCCCGGCACCCAGGCACTGCCCCCATGCACCCGGGCCCGCCCCCCGGCACCCAGGCCACGCCCCCGGCGCCAGGGCCCCGCCCCTGGCACTGAGGCCCCGCCCCGGCGCTCACCATGTTCATGAGCGTCAGCACGTAGCTCTCCACCTGCGGCTGGCCGTGGTGCCGCACCATGTCGGCGTCCGCCACCAGCAGCGTCTCCACCCACTTCTCCCTGCTGTCCGAGCTCTGGAACCGCCGCTGCCGCTTCGCCTGCCGCTTCGGCTGGCCGCCCTCCGCCCGCTGCCAGAACGCCCGCTCCTGGGGCGCTGGCACCCCCGGGGCAGGGCGGGGGAGCGGTCAGAGGGGCCCTGTCTCAGGGGCCTCTCCCCCGGAGTTTTTATTTGTTTGTTTGTTTGTTTTGATTTTTTACAGAGAAGAAGAGAGGGACAGGACGTTAGAAACATCGGCCGAAGCCTGTGTGGCTCAGTGGATAGAGCGTCGGCCTGCGGACTGGAAGGTCCCGGGTTCGATTCCGGTCAGGGGCACATGCCCAGGTTGTGGGCCTGACCCCCCAGTGGGGGACTCGCGGGAGGCAGCCAATCAATGGTTCTTTCTCACCACTGATGTTTCTATCTCGCTTTCCCTCTCCCTTCCTCCCTGAAATCAATAGGAAATATATTAAAAAAATAATTAAAAAATAAAATTTAGCCAAAACCGGTTTGGCTCAGTGGACGGAGCGTCGGTCTGCGGACTGAAGGGTTCCAGGTTCGATTCCTGTCAAGGGCACATGGACCTTAGTTGTGGGCACATCCCCAGTAGGGGGCGTGCAGGAGGCAGCCGATGGATGATTCCCTCTCATCGGTGTTTCTAGCTCTCTATCCCTCTCTCTTCCTCTCTGTAAGAAATCAATAAAATATTTTTAAAAAATAATAATAAATAAAATAAAATAAGAAAGGACCTCGGTGCCCCTCGCCCAGCCCCCGCTCCGAAGGGGGAGGCACAGGAGCCTACCTTGCACCCCGCAGGTGCCCCCGATGCGGGGGCTGCCCTGCTCAGCCCGCCCCTGGGACGCCGGACGCTGGTACACCACATGGGGCTGGGCGCCGCCGGGCTCGGCCTGGGCGTCTCGCAGGGGCTCGATGAAGTAGTCCTGGTCGTTGAGCCGGAACACACCTTTCTGGAGAGGAGGTCAAGGTCAAGGTCACACAGGCAGCCAGGCTGACCCGGCAGCAGGGCCCTGGCCTCCTCCGGCGATGCTCATGGCCAGCTGGACGTCCTATCCCCCGAGGGAGATGCACACCCAAATAACAGGGGCCCCGGCTGGTGTGGCTCAGTGGACAGAGGGGTCAGCCTGCGGGCAGAAGGCTCCCAGGCTCGATTCCGGTCAAGGGCATGGACCTTAATTGCGGGCACATCCCCAGCGGGGGGCATGCAGGAGGCAGCTCATCGATGTTTCTCTCTCATCGATGTTTCTAGCTCTCTATCCCTCTCCCTTCCTCTCTGTAAAAAAGTCAATAAAATATATATTTAAAAATAAATAAATAAAAATAAAAATGTAAGTTTGGGAACCCACTTGGGCCTCATCTAAGGGATCCCCCGTCTGAACGCGGCCTGTGGGCGATTCCAGCTCCAGGCAAAGTTTGGGAACCCAGACCCTGGGGAAGAACCCCAGACGGGCCGCATTTTCGCTCGCCCGCGCTCTCTCTCTCTCTCTCTCTCTTTAATATATTTTATTGATTTTTTTACAGAGAGGAAGGGAGAGGGATAGAGAGTTAGAAACATCCATCACCTGCCTCCTGCACACTACCCACTAGGGATGTGCCCGCAAACCTGCCTGGAATCGAACCAGGGACCCTTCAGTCCAGAGGCTGGCGCTCTAACCATTGAGAACACTGGTCAGAAGGGCCTGCGTTCTCTCTCTCTCTCTCTCTCTCTCTCTTTAATATAATTATTGATATTTTACAGAGAGGACGGGAGAGGGAGAGAGAGTTCAGAAACATGGATCAGCTGCCTCTTGCACACCCCCCACCGGGGATGTGCCCGCAACCCAGGGCACCTGCCCTTGACTGGGATCGAACCGGGGACCCTTCCGTCCAGAGGCCGGCGCTCTAACCACTGAGCCACACCAGCCGGGGGTGGGGTGGGGGGTGGGGGGGGGGCCTGCGTGTCCATTCCCATTTAACAGGCGCCACCCCCGAGGCCCCGGAGACAGAGGCGGGCGCTCACCAGGCCGTCGCAGGCGCTGATGGCCGCGGGGCCGCCCCCGCGCGCGGCGCCCTGCACGCGGCCCTGCAGGTGGCAGGCGGGCGGCGCGGGCCGGCGGATGCGCGCGGCGCCCAGGCCGCCCCGCCGGCGCGTCTCGCTCACGAAGCCCGGCGCCAGCAGGTCCGGGGCGGCGCCCAGGTGCAGGCGCAGGTCCTGGCCGCGGAGGCGCAGCCGGTAGTGGGCGAAGGCCACGCCGGCCCCGGCCCCGGCCTCCGCGGTCCGTTTGCGCAGCGCGCGCGGCCACAGCTCGAAGGACAGGAAGGCGCCGCCCGCGTCCACGCGCACCGGGTGCACGATGTCCCGCGCCGCGTCCGCCTGCGGGGCCGCCTCCTCCGGGCGGGTACTGGGCCCTGCGGGGAGAGAACCGGGCGATCAGGGGCGGGAGGGCGGATTCCCCTCCCCAGGGTGCCTCCTGCAGCCAGCTGGGTGCCTCCAGCTGCGGGCACTGGGGCACCGATCTCCTGCTTCTTCTCTGCCCCTCGCACCCATCCGATCCTGGCCTTGTGCTGCTCAAAGGGCCCCTGAGGCCCACCCCTGCCCAGCAAGGCCAGCCTGGCTCCGCGGTGGAGCTTTGACCTATGAACCAGGAGGTCAGGGTTCGATTCCCCGTCAGGGCACAGGCCCGGGATGCTAGATCCATCCCCAGTGGGGGGCGTGCAGGAGGCAGCCCATCCATGGTCTCTCTCTTTCTCTCTCTTTTTTTAATATATATATTTTATTGATTTTTCACAGAGAGGAAGAGAGAGGGATAGAGAGTTAGAAACATCAATGAGAGAAAAACATCCATCAGCTGCCTCCTGCACACCCCCCACCGGGGATGTGCCCGCAACCAAGGTACATGCCCTTGACCGGAATCGAACTTGGGACCCTTCAGTCCGCAGGCCAACGCTCTATCCACTGAGCCACACCGGTTTCGGCCATGGTCTCTCTTATCATGGATGTTTCTCTCTCTCTCTCTCCCTCTCCCTTCCTTTCTGAAATCAATGGGGGGGAAAATATATTGAAAAACAAAACAAAAAATCTTGTCCTCTCTCTCATCTCACCTGCTAGACCTCGAGCCCAGTGCCCCGGACACACCAGTGGAGTGCCTCCTGCTGAGGAGATGCCACGCCCAGGCCCACGCCTTCAGGTTTCTTATCGAATAAAGAGCGAATATGCAAATTGACCATCATGCCATCACAAAGGTGGAAGTGCCCAATCCTCTCAGCCCCGTCCGGGAGGCGGCAGGTGTATGGTGTGGCTGGACCTGCCCTCAGTGCCCCCAGCCGCCCAGGGCCAGCCCCAGGTGCAGACCAGCCTCGGACGGCAGCCGTCCAGCCGCCCAGGGCCACCCAAGGCTCAGGTAAACAGGGCCGGCCGAGGCTGGCGCTGCCGGCAGTGGCAGCAGCAGAGGTGTGATGGGGGCGTCGCCTTCCCCTGATCGCCAGGTCGCCTCCCGCCCCTGAGGGCTCCCAGATTGAGAGGGGGCAGGCCAGGCCGAAGGAATTTTCATGCACCGATCCTCTAGTATATATCCTATATAATAAAAGGCTAATATGCTAAGTGTCCGGTCATCCAGTCGGTCATTCAACCAATGAAAGCATAATATGCTAATGATATGCTAAGGCCACTCAACCGCTTGCTATGACGTGCACTGACCACCAGGGGGCAGACAGTCGACCCGTTGACCTGTTGCTATGATGTACAATGACCACCAGGGAGCAGATGCTTCCATGGGTAGGTTAGCTTGCTGCTGGGGTCCAGCCAATCAAGACTGAGCGAGACTGGCCGGACATGCCCTGGCGCCCTCCCACGGTCCCTCCCCGGCTGGCCATCCTCCCGGGTACCTTCCCCAGCAACAATGGTGCACCAGTGGGGGTCTCTCGGCCTGGCCTGCACCCTCTCACAATCAGGGACTCCTCGGGGGATGTCAGAGAGCTGGTTTCAGCCCGGTTCTGCAGACCAGGCTGAGGGACCCTCCTGGTACACAAGCATTGAGCCTCTAACATAGGGGTGTCGAACTCAATCAGAGAAGGGGCCAAAATCTAAAATCCAGCCTAAATCGCAGGCCGAATGGTTTACTGAACAGTCATAAACTGTCATTGTGATGGAAACGCAGCGGAGTGCAGTGATGACAGCGAGGTGCGGGCCACATTGCAAGGCCTGGCGGGACGGATTTGGCCCGCGGGCCTTGTGTTTGACACATGTGCTCTAACATATATATATATATTAATTGATTTCAGAGATGAAGGGAGAGAGAGAGAAACATCAATGATGCGAATCACTGATGCGATGCCTCCTGCACGCCCCCTATTGGGGATCAAGCCTGCCACCCTCGCACGGGCCCTGACCGGGAATCGAACCCTGACCTCCTGGTTCACAGGTCCACTCTCAACCCCTGAGCCACGTGAGCTGCGCCTTTCGGATATATTTTTTCAAGGAAGTGGAGAAGCCAGTTCCTCCTGTGCGGCTCTGGGCATACTGCCCCCACCTCTGACTTTCAGATCAGCAGGGCCAGGGGTTTCCAGATGCCTCCAGGAAGAACTCCTTTTTTTTCTTTTTTAATATATTTTATTGATTTTTTACAGAGAGGAAGGGAGAGAGATAAAGAGCTAGAAACATCAATGAGCGAGAATCATCGATCAGCTGCCTCCTGCACAGCCCCCACTGGGGATGTGCCCGCAACCAAGGTCCATGCCCTTGACCGGAATCGAACCCGGGCCCCTTCAGTCCGCAGGCCGACGCTCTATCCACTGAGCCACACCGGTGTCAGCCGGGAAGAACTCCTTCAAAACATATTCTTGTCCCTGTCCCGGAGGCACTGAATCAGCCCCTCCAGGAAACGGGACCAGGAAGTCCTGGGCTGGACCCGGAGCCTTGGGAAGCTGGGGAATTCCGCATCCATCCGGCTACCCTTCGGCAGCCCCTGGAGGGCTCAGCACGCACCCAGAGGGCTGGCCCTGCACGCCCGGGCCCTGGGGTCTAAACCCTCAGGGAATCCTGGATCGGCTGCTTCCTGCACGCCCCCTACTGGGGATCGAGCTCGCAACCCGGGCCTGTGTCCTGACCAGTGTGGCTCAGTGGGTAGAGCGCCAGCCTGCGGACTGAAGGGTCCCGGGTTCGATTCCGGTCAAGGGCATGGACCTTGGTTGCGGGCACATCCCCAGTGGGGAGCATGCAGGAGGCAGCTGATCGATGACTCTCTCTCATCGATGTTTCTAACTCTCTATCTCTCTCTCTTCCTCTCTGTACAAAATCAATAAAATATTTTTTTAAAAAATCAATAAAATATATTTTTAAAAATTAAATTAAATTAAATTAAAATTAAAAAAAATAAAGAGAGCCCTAGCCAGTGTGGCTCAGTGGATAGAGCGGCGGCCTGCGGACTGAAGGGTCCCAGGTTCGATTTCCGGTCAAGGGCATGGACCTTGGTTGCGGGCACATCCCCAGTGGGGGGCGTGCAGGAGGCGGCTGATGGATGTTTCTCTCTCATTGATGTTTCTGACTC
Organism: Pipistrellus kuhlii; assembly: GCF_014108245.1. NCBI lineage: Eukaryota > Metazoa > Chordata > Mammalia > Chiroptera > Vespertilionidae > Pipistrellus > Pipistrellus kuhlii. The sequence continues at coordinate 157,212 of NW_023425468.1, forward strand.
TCCCTCTCCCTTCCTCTCTGTTAAAAAATAAATAAATAACATACATCTTGGGTGTCGAACTCAATCGGAGAAGGGGCCAAAATCTAAAATCCAGCCTAAATCGCGGGCCGAATGGTTTACTGAACAGTCATAAACTGTCATTGTGATGGAAACGCAGCGGAGTGCAGTGATGACAGCGCGGTGCGGGCCACATTGCAAGGCCTGGCGGGACGGATTTGGCCCGCGGGCCTTGTGTTTGACACATGTGACATACATTAAAAAAATAAATAAATAAAGCGATAAAGCCTCAAGATCAAGGACAGCCTGTGCCCTCCCTCAGGAGAGCAGCCCCCACTATGGCCTCTCCCCTCTCCCTCCCCCACAAGCATGCCTTTCCTGAACTCGGAGGGACCCCAGGAGACTGGCCATCGAGGGAGCTACGGGCAGCGGCAGCTTGTCCCCCGGCGAATTCCTAAACCTGCCCCAAGGGCTCCTTCCTTCTGACTTGCCCGAGAGCCGGGGCAGCCCGGCCTGGACTCTCTCTCCCGTGGCTTCCTTCATACAAAGACTTTTCTTACCATTTTTTAAAATACACGGAGTGGCCAGATGATGATCTCTGAACGCACGATCATCTGGCCACTCGGTGTCTATCCTATAGAATAAAAGGCTCATATGGCCGAAACTGGTGTGGCTCAGTGGATAGAGCGTCGGTCTGCAGACTGAAGGGTCCCAGGTTCGATTCCGGTCAAGGGCATGGACCTTGGTTGCGGGCACATCCCCAGTGGGGGGTGTGCAGGAGGCAGCTGGCCGATGTTTCTCTCTCATCGATGTTTCTAGCTCTTTATCTCTCCCTTCCCCCGTAAAATATCAATAAAGTATATTTGAAAACATTAAAATTAAAAATAAATAAAAGGCTCATATGTAAATAGTCCCCTGGACCAGGAGTTCGACCAGCAGGCCGGCAGGCCAACCGCCCATGTCCCCTCCTCCTGGCCAGGCTGGCCGGACCCCACCCAGGCACAAATTCATGTGCCCATGCACAAATTTCATGCACGGATAGGATCCTAGGCCTGGACAGTGATTAGAACCGATTTGTGGGGTGACCGGCCAGGTGATTGGGTGGCCCCTGCTGGCACCCACCTTGGCTGGCTTGGAACCTGCAGGCTGGGGGCAGCTCCTGTGTTGAGCATCTGGCCCCTGTCGGTCAGTGCACATCATAGCAACTGGTTGTCCCACCAATCATCATTCTGCTGTTCGGTAAATTTGCATATTAGGCTTTTATTATATAGGATAAATAGATACACACACACACACACACACACACTGAGCAGACAGATTGTTATGCGTTCAGAAGTCATCATCATCTGGCCACTCCGTGGATATGTTTATTGATTTCAGAGAGAAAGGGGGAGAGAGAGAGAAACATCCATGATGAGAGAACATCATGGATCGGCTGCCTCCTGCACACGCCCCCCCCCCACTGGGGGTGGAGCCCGCAGCCCTGGCCTGTGCCCTCACTGGGAATCGAACCCGTGACCTCCTGGTTCAGAGGTCAACACTCAACCACAGAGAGAGCCAGGCCGGCTGGGTCTGAGCCCTTTCCCGCTTTACTGTCTTCATCTCTTTTTAAAAAAAATATATTTTATTGAGTTTTTTTTACAGAAAGGGAGATAGAGTTAGAAACGTCGATGAGATAAACATCCATCAGCTGCTTCCTGCACACCCTCCACCGGGGATGTGCCCGCAACCAAGGTCCATGCCCTTGACCGGAATCGAACCCGGGACCCTTCAGTCCGCAGGCCGGCGCGCTATCCACTGAGCCACACCGGTTTCAGCTGTCTTCAGCTTTAGTAAGCGTTTCCTCCTAGTCCCCTGGGCTCACGTGGTAAAATCTCTCCTGCATGAAGCCAGGAATCCACACACGCCCGGGTGGCCTTTCCGGGAACAGAAGGACCCACAGCTCATGTCAGAGAGAAACAATAAGCAAGGTGTGTGCGTGGGGGGCTCTGAGTCATGTAGTCATATACACACAGGGCTCCTGTGTGCGAGTCCGCATCTCGGTTGGGGCATGGCTGGGCCCCAGTCCCACGTTTTCCTAAAAGTGAGCCCAAGCCCTGGCCCGTGTTGCTCAGTGGATAGAGCGTCGGCCTGCGGACGGAAGGGTCCCGGGTTCGATTCCGGTCAAGGGCATGGACCTTGGTTGCGGGCACATCCCCAGTGGGGGGCGTGCAGGAGGCAGCTGGTCGATGTTTCTCTCTCATCGATGTTTCTAGCTCTCTATCCCTCTCTTTTCCTCTCTGTAAACAATCAATAACATATATATCTATTTTTTTTTTTAATGTGAGCCCAGGTGGCACCCTCGGGGTACCTGTGCCCAGGCTGGGTGGCATTCCCAGGGCACAGCCAGGGTCTCCCCAGCTCCATGCCCTCTGAGTGTGAGCGGACGGGGGGGCCCCAGCCACCTGTCTGTGGGACCCCAGACCCAGCCATCCCCTCTGGATGGGGGAGCGGGCAGGGAAGAGGGGGAACGGGGGGGGGGTGTGGAGTGTCTGCCAGCCTCTCAGGGCAGCTCCAGGGGCAGGACTCGCCAAGGACTCCCTAATCTCCCTGGCCCAGCCTGGCCCGTTATTAAAAGTAACAGCCAGCCGAAACCGGTTTGGCTCAGTGGATAGAGCGTCGGCCTGCGGACTGAAGGGTCCCGGGTTCGATTCCGGTCAAGGGCAAGGACCTTGGTTGCGGGCACATCCCCAGTGGGAGGTGTGCAAGAGGCAGCTGGTCGATGATCCTCTCTCATCGATGTTTCTCTCTATCCCTCTCCCTTCCTCTCTGTAAAAAATCAATAAAATATATTAAAAAAGAAAAAGAAAAAAGTAACAGCCACTCGGGCGGTCACCCCGCCATCCCTTCTCCCCCCGCCCCCCGGGCACCCCGGAGGCGGATGCCCCGGCCCCCACTGGGCAGGAGGGGGGTGGGCACACGCCTGGAGGGGGGTCGGGCCTGCAGCGGGAGTGGCGGAGGCTCTGATCCCAGGGACGCCCTCCCCCCATTTTAAAAAATATATATATTTTATTGATTTTCCACAGAGAGGAAGGGAGAGGGATAGAGAGCTAGAAACATCGATGAGAGAGAAATATGACCAACCGCCTGCTGCACGCCCCCCACTGGGGATGTGCCCGCAACCAAGGTCCATGCCCTTGACCGGAATCGAACCCGGGACCCCTCAGTCCGCAGGCCGAAGCTCTATCCACTGAGCCACACCGGTTTCAGCCCCCCCCCCCCCATTCTTCCTGCAGCTGCCAGGGACCCAAGTTCAAGTTCAGGCTCGGGGGAGCCCCCCAGCCCCCAAACCCCAAACCCCAGAAACCACATTCCTGCTGCCCCAGGGGGATCCTGCAGGTCCCTCCCCTGGAACCCGTCCCCTCGTCCCATCACGGACCTCCCCCCACCTGCTCGGCGGGGTGCGAGAAGGAACAAACAGGGGGGGGGTCCCCAAGCCTGAGGGACCCCTCTCCAAGGCGCACAAAGCTGGCTGCAGCAGCGCTGCTCTCCTCGGGGACCCCCCTCACTCGCTCCCCATTGGGGACCCCCTCAATCGCTGCACCGGGAGCAGGCCTCACCCAGCGCCCCCCCCTCCCCGCCGTCCCCCCAAGTTCAAGTCTCCTCCAGCCCCGCAGCCTGGGGTACCCCCTCTCCCGCCCGGGGTCCCCGCGGCCCCAATCGACCAGGAGCTGCCGGAGCACAGAAGCGGGGACCCCCCCCCCAGGCTCCTGTCCCCCCCCCCCCCCCCCCGCCGGCTGCTCCCCGGAGTCCCCCCGGAGCCTCCGGAGCCCGGGGAGCGGCAGGAAGTGCGGGCGGCGCGCGGCCGGACCCCGCGCCCAGGGCCCCGGGCGGGTCGGGGGAGTCGGGGCGGCCGGGAAGGGTGGAGGGGGCCCCCGGAGCGCCCCGCACCCCGCTTTGCACCCCGAGGAGCCGGGTGCCCCGCGCGCAGACGGCGCTCCGTCCAGCCCCTCGGACCGGGGGCCGCGCGCGCCCGGCTGCGCCCCGGGAGCGGGGACCCGGCGCCCCGAGCGCAACGGGGGCTCCTTCCCGGCCCCGGGCAAGGCCGATGGCGGCTGCAGGGCCCCCCGTGCCCCGCCCAGGACCCCGGCCGGAGCCTCACCCCCGGGGAGGCGGGGGGTGCGGCGAGCGGGGGGCACCCACCTGGCGAGGTCCGGGGGGCGCCGGGCGCCAGCGCGCACAGCAGCAGCAGCAGGAGGAGGGGGCGGCGGGGGGCGCGGGGTCCGGGGCGGGCCATGCTCCGGGGGGTCCCGGCTCCTCCGGGTCGGACCGGCGCGGCTTCCCCGCGCTCGCGGCTCCGGGTTCGGCCCCAACAAAGAGGCGGCGGAGCGCGCCCCCTGGCCGCCGCCGCGGAGGCTCCGAGCAGCCCTCGGAGCGAGAAGGGGGCGAAAGAGCGAAGGAGGGAAGGAGGGAGGGGAGAAAAGGGAAGAAAGGAGGGGGAGGGCCCCCGCCCCGGCCCGCCCCGCCCCGCGGGGCCGCCCCCGCCCGGCGCTGCTCCCCCTCCTCCCCGCCGGCCTCCCCCGGCTCCGGGGCTGCGCTCCGCCGCTCCCAGCACCGCGGACCCAGCGCGCCCTCTGGCGGCGGCTCTGAGCGGGCCGTCCCGGGTCGGGACCCCCCCCCCCCCAAAAAAAAAACACATCTGGAATTTCCGGAATTCCAGCCGGTTCCCCAAGCTGGGCAGCAGGAGGCGCTCTTGCGGTGCATGCGCCCTTGGGAAGCCTGCCCCTCCTGGGGAAGGGGGGTGGGGGGCGGCAGAAGGGGGTCCCAGGGTCCCAAGGTGATTCTGCTCCAAGGCCAGCTCCAGAGAGAGGACGTCCCATCCCCCCCCAACCCCCCATTCTCCAGGGATCAGCCCTTTTTCCATGCGTGGGGGGCCCCCCATTCCTGACTGTCTGCTTGGAGCTAAGCCTGCGCCCACAGACTCTCAGTAACCCCCCCTCCCGCCCCCCCGGAGCCTGGAGTCCAGCCAACCCCAACCCTCACAGGCCAGGCCAGGCTCTGCCTGGGACCCTCCACCATCTGGGCTCCCGCTGGCCCGGCCCCTCCAGGCTGTTCGGGACACCCTGCACGCCCTGCCCTGCTAGGGGGGACCCTCCGTGTCCCCCTCTTCTTCCTCCAGACGGGGACCCCTGTGGTCAGTCGGCCGGGCCGCCCCGACCTCTGCCCGGCCTCTGCCCGCCCGCGGCTCGCAGACTTCCTCATTGTCCAGTGTCCCCTGCGCTTCCCC